>NW_003852451.1:9615808-9617944 GCF_000181295.1 Otolemur garnettii
GAACCTGCCACCTTAGGTGTATGTGGCTGGCACCTCAGCCGCTTGAGCCACAGGCGCCGAGCCATTCCTTCCTTCTTTCGGACTATAGTTGTGTTTTATCATTCGTATGAAAGTGTGGGTGATTATATATTGGTTTCATAATAGCATGAGTACATTAAATACTTTTTCTTACTTTCTTGAGATACCTTACTAAGAATATCTTCTAACTCCATCCATGTAAACATAAATGATGTAAAGTCTCCTTCTTTTTATGGCTGCATAATATTCCATGGTATACATATACCACAATTTGTTGATCCATTCAAGGGTCCATGAGCACTTGAGTAGTAGTTAGATATTAGAATCTCCATTGCAAAAGCAAGAAAAGAGGCTTAGAGAGGCAAGGAAAATTTCTGGACTTCACACAAGAATAAGACCAAGCTAAAATTAGATCTATGCTTTTTCTAAGTCATCTTTTCGCATTCACCTTCATTTTCCTATAACATGTTGGAAAAATTTCCTCATGAACTTTCTAATCAAGAAGGAAGCCAAATTCTCCAATTCTTCCAATGAAACATTCTATAAGAAAGAATAATAGCAAAAATCTTCTGATTCTGAAGGCGGCACAGTGGCTAGCACAGCAGTTTGCACAGAATGGGTATGTAATAAAGTAGTGTAAGTTGAACAATAATGGCAAATTCCACAAAAATAAAAAAAGTACACTTCAGTAACACTTATAAATAGTGAGGTACATTTTAGTGGGGAGAATCTACTATTTTTTTATTTTCCAAATTAATATAAGGGTACAAATTCTTAGATTACACTGTTCTACTTCCAAGGTAAAGATCAAGTTATAATAAACTTCACCAAGGGGGCATGCAGACCATCATCACATTGTGTACTTTAGGTGAGATCCCACCAATTGCCCCCCCCGCTGCCTGTAAATCACCCTCCCTTTCCCCCCGTGCCTCTTCTCCCCCCCCTTGCTAGATTATATTTGTGTTTTATCTTTTGTGGGGGCATGTAGTGTTCATATATTGGTTTCATATTAGTATCGGGTACGTTGGATTTTTGTTTTCCCATTCTTGAGATACTTTACTAAGAAGAATGTGCTCCAACTTCATCCAGGTAAACATAAAAGATTTAAAGTCTCCATCATTTCTTATGGCTGAATAGTACTCCGTGTTATATGTATGCCACAGTTTGCTAATCCATACTGGGCTGATGGGCATTCGGGTTGTTTCCACAACTTGGCTATTGCGAACTGAGCTGCAATAAACATTCTGGTGCAATGTCTTTGTGGTAAAATGATTTTTTGTGCTTCTGGGTACATGTCTGGTAATAGAATTGCAGGATCAACTGGAAGGTCTAATTTTAGTTATTTAAGAATTCTCCATACTTCATCCATAAAGGATGTATTAGTTTGCAATTGCACCAGCAGTGAGGAAGTATTTTTTTCTCTTTATATCCACACCAGCATCTGCAGATTTGGGACTTTATGATATAGGCTAATCTTACTTACTGGAGTTAGATGATATCTCAGACTGGTTTTTATTTGTATTTTTCTGATTATTAAAGATAATGATCATTTTTTCATGTATTTGTAGGCCATTAGTCTTCAGAGAATTTTTTTGCTCCAGTCTCTTGCTCACATGTAAATGGGGTTGTTTGCTCTTTTCTTCTTGATTAACGTGAGTTCTCTGTAGAATCCAGTTATCAGCCTTTTGTCAGGTTTGTAACATTAAAAAATATTCACCCATTATGAAGGTTGTCTGTTTGCTTTGGTTGTGGTATCTGTAGCTATTCAGAAGTAGTTTAGCTTAAACAAATCCCAGTTATTTATTTTTTATTTTGCTGCAATTGCCAGGGCAATCTTCCTCACAACATATTTTCCCAGGTAAATATTTTCAAGCATCTTCCCCACACTCTCTTCTAGAACTTTTATTGTTTTGTGTCTAAAACTTAAGTCTTTTACCCAGTGAGAATCAATTTTTTGTCAGTGGTGAGAGGTGTGGCTCCTGTTTCAGTCTTCTACATGTGGCTAACCAGTTATTACCTAGGGACTCTTTTCTCCAATGCATATTTTTGCTAGGCTTGCAAAGATCAGATGACAAAACATGGCTTGTTTCATCTCTAGGTTCTCTATTCTATTCCATA
>NW_003852451.1:9618792-9623041 GCF_000181295.1 Otolemur garnettii
TCAGATCATGTCCCTGTTAGATTTATTTTTACCTTTGGATAGACTGTGAAATAATCTTAATCAGTCACAGCTCCCCAAATGGGCTTTGATCTATTTTATCCCATGTGAATTCTGGCTTGTCTTTCAACATGAAAAATAGACATGTGCAGCCTTCTCTGTTGAAGCTATGGTGTTTTACACGTGTTTCATTACCTGCATGTGCTATAAAGTGAAAATATTTGGAAGCATTGTCATAGATCCACAACAGCAAACTGGTTTCAGCTCATGAGGCAGGTTGCTTCTATTAGTAGTAGCTTCCTGAATTTCTATATAGAGAAAGATTTTGGTGTGAAGAGAAGTGTCAGTGGAAAGGAGGGGTTTGTGGAATTACTAGCACCATGTGAGAACTTACAGCTCGTTTTCTATTTATGTGTTGATCTTGGCCTATATACTACAAATCTGAGGGTGAAAAAATAAACTGAAATTGTTTGCTAAGGAGTTAAGGTGGTATATATACAAGGGGCTGGGTGTATGGAGTTGAGTACAGAACTGTAATCAAATTTTGTGTGAGAAGGCATTTAACTACAAATCCTTACTATGGGCTAGCAATGTGTTTGTAATGTTTGTTATGAAGACATTCTTAGAAAAAATCAACAATTTTTGTAAAATACCTGTTAAAGGAAAATGGTTATATTTATACCGGTTCCCCCCATTTAGCTGAATGTAGCCTACCTTTGTTTCCCTGGTCTAAGACATTCAAGGCCTTAAGTTGTCCTCTGGTTATCCAAAGCAGGCCATAGCAATACTTCAGTTGTTTCATATTTGGTATTCAGAAAGCATCTGTTATATTACACTTCTAGCTAGATTAAAGGTAAAATTAATTAATATATAATTAGAAGTTTGAATAAAATTACTCATTAGCAGATTCTAAACATTAGTGATCTATGTTTCAGAAATAATAATATTAATGAGTTTTTCTTTGGCTCTCTATTACCATCACCAGATATTCTATAATTGAATACTCAGTTCTATTACTAGCCATATTGTGTAACTCATACTAGATAATAATATTTCTCAAAATCAATCACTTCTACTATTTCACGACGTTTGTATAAGTAAAGGTCAGCATAGAAAGCACTACTTAAAAGGTTGAAAAACGTTGAATCTTCAGCATCAACTTAAAGATCAGAGATATTTTTATCACATTAGAGCTTTGCATATAACTTAATGGCTATATTTATTTCAGTGTAAAAAATGAGAAGTAAAAATATTTTATGTGATAAAATATAATTATTTCCACTTCAACATTTAAAGCTATACTTTACAAAGGTGCAGTATTAAGTACAATAATGTTTTAATAAAAGCAATTTTCATAATTACACCTCAACTTCATATCCCATTTTAATCAGAATCTCTTGTTCTTCTGTAAGTTTTCCAAAAAGTCGTGGTTTCAATGAATAACCAACATCTTTAACAGTCAAATAAAACTTCTGAATAACTCACAATTTTCAACAAGTCCCAGAAAACTTTTATGTTTAAAATCACATTTTCCCATTCATTGAATGGCTAAATGCTAGCTAGGCCTGTGGCTCATGCCTGTCGTCCTAGCACTCTGGGAGGCTGAGGCCCATGGAATATTTGATCTCAAGTGTTTGAGATCAGCCTGTTCAAGAAACTCATCTCTACCAAAAATAGAAAAATTAGCTGGGGTTGTGTTGGGCATCCATAGTCCCAGCTACTCTGGAGGCTGAGACAGGAAGATCTCTTGAACCCAGGAGCTTGAGGTCGCTGTGAGCTATGATGATGTAAGAGCACTCTATGCAGGGAGACAGAGTGGACTCTGCCTCAAAAAGAAAAAAAAAGGGGGGGTTTAAATGTTCCACCTGAAGGATAGACATAATCTCATCCAATAAATGTCAATGTACATTTGTGCTTTTATTATCCCCAAATTCTTCACACTTCCCAGTCAGTGACCCTGTAGTAGCATTTATCTTATTTAATGTAGATGGCCACCTGAGGAATAATTATAGATTAAGGCAGTATACGACAAAAGAATGCTACCACTAAGGAAATACATTTTGAAAAGAACCTATTATTCAATAAGATTCTCTTCATTTTTTTTTTTTGAGATGGAGCTTCACTCTTTTTCACTGGGTAGAGTGCTGTGGCATCATAGTTCATAGCAACCTCAAACTTTGAGCTCACGTGATCATCTTGTCTCAGTGTCTCAAGTACCTGGGAGTACAGGTGCCCACCACAACATTGACATTTTTTTTTTTTAAGTAAAGATGGGGGGGGTCTCACCTTTACTCAACCTAGTTTCAATCTCCTGAGCTCAGGAGATCCACCTGCCTTGGCCTCCCAGAGTGCTGGGATTACAGTTGTGAGCCACTGCACCCAGCCAACATTTTCTTAATATAGCCTATGTAACCTTTTTTTGGTCCATCAAGATATGCTTTTACCTTGACCACCTGAAGAGAATCACCCAAAGAATGAGTCAGGTATCTGGCTTTAGTCAATTTCTTCTTCAATAGTTAACCTAAATTCTCTTCATAACTTCCCCAGATTATTTAAATCAACAATAATACAATGTATTTTAATACCTGTGCATTTCAATTCTCTGTAGAAAATGGCAATTCCTCTTCAAGGAGAATCAGAGTTCCAATGTCTTAGAGCTTCATCCAGGCACTTTTGCACTCATAAAACACTTTCAGTTTTTAGAACTCTCATTTCTAAAATTACATTTTTAATACAGAACCAAATACACCTTTCCTTACTCATCGACAATTGAGACCAATAACACGTACAGAAAGTTACCACAAATTACAGAATGGTTTAAACATTCCATATTGGTGTTAAAGGATGCAGTTTGACTGCAAGACAAAACAGAGAAAACTGAGCCTCTATGAAGTTGTACAAAGGTGGATTTGATTTTAGATTTTTTTCACCTTCAAGTTACTTCACACATTTCAGATTCTCCTGGACTTATCCAAAACCCCTTCTTTCATATCACAATGCTTTACTCAAATCTACTGATTGAGCTCATACTCCCAAAGCATGTTCTTCCTCTTCTGCTTCATCTCAGTGTCAGTTTCTTGGAGCTAGATTTAGAAAGAAAGCAGTATTATTTCTGCGAGGGGCGAGAAGTGTGGTTCCTATTTCGATTTTTCTCCATGTGGCTATCCAGTTTTTCCCAGCACCATTTATTGAATATTGATTATTTTCTTTAGAGTATGTTATCGTCTGCTCTGTCAAATATCAAGTGGAAATACAAGGATGGTTTTATTCCTGTTTGGAACATGAGATGCTTTCATTCCTGATCCATTGGTGTATATCTCTATTCTTCTGACAGTGCCATGCTGTTTGGGTTACTGTAGCCTAACAATATATAGCTTGAAGTATGGCAAAGTAATGCCTCTTGATTTTTCCTTTTTGCTTAAGATTGCTTTAGCTATTTAGACTCTCTTTTCATTCCATACAATGCATAGAATTGTGGGGTTTTATCTGTAAAAAAAATGAGATTGGTATTTAAATATGGATTACATTGCATCTTTAAATTACTTTGGGTAGTATAGACATTTTAACAATGTTGAATCTGCCAACCCATGAATTTGATATATTTTTCTATTGCATCCTCTATGATTTCCTTCTTCCTTAACTCATACTTCTCCATGTGGAGGTCTTCATTTCATTAAACATCATTATGAAATCAATGACTGACACATTTCCATTTACCTTTGTTCATTCATGGAACAAATGTTATATTTAATATCTACTATGTGCCAAACTTTGGGCTTGACAATGACCTACAACAGTGAGCAAAAATAGACACAAATCTTGGTATTTTACTTAAATTCGAATAGGAAGACATAGATACTAATAAAATAATCACAAAGAGAAGGAGTTGTCATGAGTGGATTTAACCTAATCTTGGAATTCTGGGAAAGTGAACTTCTGGGACGACAACGATTGAGTTGAAATCTAAAGTATGACTATGAAGAAGGATAGGAAGAGTGTTCCAGAATCAATGGTGGGAAGGAACTTTGCAAGTACAAGGGCGTATAAGAAGGCCAATATGACTAGAGTAAAATTATGCAGAAACATAGTTGAAAATGAAGGTAGAGTGGTAAGTGCAAGCCATAAGTACTTAGAAGTTACGGTAAAGGGTTTTTTGTTTTTGTTCTACTATCAAAAAAGGGAAGTAAACTTATTTAATTGCAGAATATTGTGGATGATAAGGTATGAGTAAATTTGCAATTTGAAAAAAAAA
>NW_003852451.1:9623789-9650557 GCF_000181295.1 Otolemur garnettii
AAAATGTTGAGTTATATCAGTGATATAAGATGAATACAAATTGAATCATACCATCTGACAATGAAGAAATACGAAGTTTAGACTTTCCCAGAATAGCTGGTATGTAAGACTGTCTTTGTTATAAATTCTCATTGATGAAAGAAAAGTATCCATATTTCCTTTGAAGATAAATGTTTTGTGTTAAATTAAAGAAGGTATTAATGATGTCTCTTGAATCTCATAAAACATTTTGCATAAAAGAAACAGCCGATTGGAAAAAATAATCATTTGGTTCTCTGAACAGTTTTCAGCATTGCCAATAGCTGTTCAGAGCTGCATTTCCTCCTCAGTCATTATCCCATTTCACAATGAAGCTTCTTGATTCACAGAGCTTAGCACTAATGTAAAGACTAGATTCCCATAGATTTCTCCTCTTCACATGATGACTCCTCTTCCTGCCAAATCAAGCAATTACTGATTTATTTCTTTAGCATAGCTCTCAAATGGTTAAGTTTCCTAATTTATGAGGGTGGCAGGCAACTCCTGAAACCATATCTAATAATAAACTGCTGTAAATGCGTTTTCATTCAGAAGACGAAATTAATGTGTTGTGTTTTATATATGCACCAGAATAACAGTGCCTGAGTATGAATTTTCTTTGTAAATATAACCCTTAAATTCTTCGGTGGCTTTCACCTCATATTTTACCTATGTGCAATATAAAACATAAGAGCTGAAAATTATTTTCAAAAGAAATTTGTTGTGTTAATTATGGTGCAAATTATATATTGGTCCAATTATATCTCATGACAATGGTCATGTCTTCTTGAAATTGGGGTTGCTCTTATATAAATATTGAGAAATTCTAATAAATATTTCACAGAAAATGTTACACGAATACAAAAACCTAAATTTCAAAGCCAGTTATTAGGTTTGCTATCACTTCAAAGAGGTATTTCTACAGAGCCTTTCCCATGAGAAGGTTGTTAATTACTTATCTGGAACCCTATGTCAGTGAAACAGCAGAAATAGAAATACTATTTGGTAATTTTAAGGGGCAGAATATTCCAAAGAAAATCCTGTCTTTTCAGATTGATTATTGAGATGCCACAACAGATGGTTCCAAACTCAGTTTTTAGTTAGGTAATACAATAATGATAGATTTAATTTATATGAAACTTAAGCATTTCACGAAGTATTTGTATACACTATATTATAGAAGATGAATATGGACAATATTCTGGTAAGTAATACATAAGCCACCAATTAAAGCTGTAATTCCAAGACATAAAATCTAGGTGTTTTGAATCTTTTTATCTTCTTCATGTCTGTTTATTATTATCAACCTCAATCCAGCGCTGCTGGATTGGTTTTTTTCTCTGATGTGCCTGAGAGATTTTCTCGTTATTTTCATGAGTTCCTTGGATGTGGCTATATTTATCACACTATAGGGAACACTCTTGGCCTCCTCTGTTTTTCCTCCTGGTCATTTTAAGGAAGCAAATGGTCCCCACCCAGGATTATTAATTCCTTGCTGATGGATGACATGGTTTACTTTTCAAGACTACGTGCAATAGGACATGTATGGAATCTCCATAATGTGAGTCTTATATGAAAGTTTTAGATATGCCTACGGCATCTCTCTGGTTTGAAGAAGCTTACAATTAAGCAGAGTTGAGGGAAACGTACAGTATTAAAAACAAAGCGAAGAAGAAGGGAATAATTGCTGTGTTAGAAGCTTAAGCAAAGTGAAGTCAGGTGCGGAGGAAAGATCAGGAGTCATAGACAGTTTCACAAATGAGATATAGTTTGATCTTATTTCAAAAATACTAGACACTAATAGAAGTACATGTAGACAAAAGAAATGGGACTTTTGGTGGAAGATGTTTGGAAAATCCTGAATAGTTTGATCAAGACTAATCAAAATATTCCTTTGAAAATATCAAATATAATATGAACAAAGCATTCCCTTATGAAATAAATGCCTATGTTAGAAACACATTTCTTAAATGACGTTTTTAAAGCTATGCTTCATGTTTTTATAATGGTCCAAAAAACATAATATCTGCAGATCTTTAAGAAAACATCTCATATAAATTTACTTTTAACTATTGATATCAATTCCTATTCCATGAAAATGAAAAATGACCTGGTTTTCTGTGACTGTCCCCAGGACCCGTATGCTAATGATTGTTGAGTAGTTTTGCACTGGAAGATGTGCAAGCATCCGTTCATGTGGAATTTCCAATTTGATGACATTTGAGAGACTAAGTACTTACGAGGTTTCTGGGAACTCCATCTTTACAAAACGCAGAAGTTTTTCTATGACATTTCCCTATACTTTTCTGTTAGCAAATAGAAAAAAGCCTTAAGTATACATCTTGTTCTTTTCCAACAAAGCTGAATTGCATGCTGCCTCTGTAGTAAACAGATGTATTTTACTTAGGGTAGAACAAGCCTAAGCATTAGCCTTCTGTTCCATATACGTCTAGGCTACATAATCAAGCTTGTTCAGACTTTAAAACATGCATTACCATTCATGGGACAGATCTGCCATTGTGAGGAATATAAAGAAGTGGTTTTACAACTTTTCCATTTAGAGTAATGGGAAACTGAGAAATTTTACGCATTTGTTTATCAAATATCACTTCAAACTTTAATATACACAGAGGTGTTGATTTTCAATAGATTTTTAGTTATCTGAGATGACTTATTCAGAGGACTAGTGTGTTTTCATTAATTTGTAAAGAAACAGAGGTCACCACATGGCAATACTGTTTCTCCAAAAAAGTCATTTCGTAAGGAAAACAATGAAAAACCATAAGTTATTTGATTAACTTTTCACTGATAAACTATTCATTAGAAGGTATGTGTACACAATGCATTTCTTATTCTAGAAAGAAGGTTGCTTCTTACAAGGGTACATGTAAAATGTACTAGGTGTACCATAGCAATGTCTTAAAAACAAGAAAATGCCGTGAAGGCTATGTTAACCAGTTTGGTGAAAACATTTCAAATTGTATATAAAACCAGCACATTGTACCCCATGACTGCATTAATGTACATAGCTATGATTTAATAAAAAAATTAAATAAATAAATGAAAATAAGTCATATTGATAAAGTTAAAAGGTTAAAAAGTTCAAAAAAAAAAAAAAAAAGAAAGAAA
Organism: Otolemur garnettii; assembly: GCF_000181295.1. Lineage (NCBI taxonomy): Eukaryota > Metazoa > Chordata > Mammalia > Primates > Galagidae > Otolemur > Otolemur garnettii. The sequence continues at coordinate 9,626,937 of NW_003852451.1, forward strand.
GAAGGTTGCTGGAAGTATTAAAACCCCAAACAAAGAGATATTGGTCATTAGAGTCCATGTTCAATCTTGCTAATTTTTGCATTCTCCAAGTTATAACATCCTGTCTAGAATGTAAATGATGAATAACTTATACTACTATATAAAATTTATAGTGTCTACATGATGTTTACAGAATTTTCTTTTTTTTTGAGACGGAGCCTCAAGCTATCCCCCTGGGTAGAGTGCCATGGCATCACGCTCACAGCAACCTCCAACTCCTGGGCTCAAGCGAGTCTCCTGCCTCAGCCTCCCAAGTAGCTGGGACTACAGGCGCCCGCCACAATGCCTGGCCATTTTTTCTTGGTTGCAGCCATCATTGTTGTTTGGCGGGCCCGGGCTGGGGATTCGAACCCACCACCTTAGGTGTATGTGGCTGGTGCTTAGCCGCTTGAGCCACAGGCGCCGAGCCCAGAATTTTCTTATGTTTAATTTTCAGTACGTTTGATGATACCTAATCTTTGGTTGAATCAACACTGTACAAACATCATTACCATACAATCCCCCAAATGGAATGTGTTGTCAAATAAAAGCTAAGATGTTAAACACATTATCAAATTTAATTTTAGGTGTTTAAGAAATTATAAATGTCTCGGGTGGCAGCTGTGGCTCAAAGGAGTAAGGTGCCAGCCCCATATGCCGGAGGTGCTGGGTTCAAACCCAGCCCCAGCCAAAAACTGCAAAAAAAAGAAATTATAAGTATCTCAAGAAAAAAAAGAATAAATAATAAATGTTCTCAGGAAACTGATGAGGGAAATTCTGTTAGTTTCACAATGTTGTCTAATAAACAACCACAATCTTAGTAACTTCAAAAATTTTACTTATTATATCTAATTTCCTTAAGTGAAAAGTCTTAGCTGGATTGGGCTGGCAACCGCTCGGTTCTCAGATTTAGATCTCACGAGGCTAAAATTAAAGTTTCCAGAAGGAACTGGTGGTCGCTTACTGGAAATCTCTGGGAAGAATCTGCTTCTCAGCTCATTGCAGTTGGTGGCAAATTCTGTTTCTCATGGTTGTAGATCTGCAGGCCTCTTTTTTTTCCTGGTTGTTTTCCAGGTGTGGGTCATACAGGCTGCCTGTCATATGGCCTCCTCCATCTTCAAGCAAGCTAAACACTGAATAGCATTCTTCCCATGCTTCATAATTTTCACTTCCTTTTCTGTGACTACCTGGGGAAAACGTCCTAATTTTAATGATTTTTATGTCTGATCCACTTACCTAATCTTTTTATCTTAAAGTTACTTGATTCGGGCACTTAAGTACATCTGCCAAATCCCTTCACAGAAGTTCCTACATAGAAATGAGATTGAATAACCAAGACAAGACAAATAAGTGGGATAAGGAACAAGGAGTCTTGGGATCTATCAAAGAATTTTGCCAATCACAGATAGGTTTCCCAAAACAAGGGAGGAAATTAAGAAAATAAGAGAGTGCATAATAAAAAATAGGGACTTAACACAGGAGAGAAAAAAAAAAAGGGAAGATGTGATGATAGTTGTGATGCCATCTTCCAGAGCTCCTGGTCCATCCTAGATAAGGAGGAACAGCATTGTGCAAAGAAGTCTTTGGAGAAAAAACAAATCAAGCAATGAGTTCATATGTTTGAGTGTTTGAAAAAGTAGTCTAGCTGCATTAAATATTAATACTTATATATTAAATTAAATTAAGCTGATAAAAAAGAAAATTTACACTGGGACATAACAAAAAATTGTATAAAGAAAGAAAATGCAATCATACTACCGTATGTGGCTTAATTTCAGATGATATTTACATAATCCTGACAAAAGTAACTACTGAGTATTAATGCAACTAAAATTGAAATTGAATTATATTGCTAAGATTGGAAGAGTGAAAAAGCAAAGTAGGATAAATAGATCCTCATCTATCATGAAGGGAAGTCAGTATAGAATATATGCACGTGAAAATACAAACTTGGCAATCAAAGCTAGTATTCAGAAATGTAGAAGAAGTACAAGAATCCATAGGTAAAAGAGGAAGGGCATTGCTTCAGACAGGTGGCCCATAGGACTACTATTCTTAACTGTCGGCACTTTAATTCTTTTTGACTTTTCATATTATACTCATAATTTACATTGCTAAATAGTAAACTAATTAAAACATTTTTTATATATACTGTTTGATCAAGGAGAATTTAGAAAATTATATTTCAAACTTTAGGAAATCAAATTATTTCATATTATTGCCTTTAAATTTTAGTAAATAACTCAAGTGCATATGCTTAGCTGAAGATACTGTAGCATCACTTGCATTTATTAAAATTATACATTAGTAATTGACTATGCCCTAACTTTACTCATTTTCCCCAAGGCAGTATTAACTAATAAATACATATATAACTTCCTGACATTATTTTTAAAGTTATTTAATTCTCAATGTTTCACTAGTGTTAGCACCATGATAATCTTTTGTCATTGAAATACCATTTTGCTAATATGTCCTAATGATCATACCAGTGAAAGTCAATTAACCAGTCTTTACATTGGGAGAGGAGCAGTCAACATAGGCACCATCTGCTAAAATGCTAATGGTTAGAAGACAGTTGACAGGCAATTATACTAGTCCCACCACAAATTTTCTTAACCTTCCCTTACTCAGTAAGGAGGGAGTATGTCAGTACTTCTCCTTAATACTTTAATGCCTCCCTTCCACACCAGTTGCGAACATTCAAGGATAAACTCAAGACATGCCTCAAAACAGGTCAATAAGAAAGTTCAAGAGATGTGAAGAGTGCAAGAGAAAGAACTGTCTGTGCTGTAATAGGAAGAAAATAATGGTGATCTAAAGCTGACAAAGAGCTTCATTAAATTGTTAGTGTTAAGACTGTTACTTGTTTGGAATATTGGGACAGCATTTATTATAATATACCAATGATATATCCACTAAAATTCAAAGGAAGTATAGAGGAAGTAGAGCAATCAATGAGACAGATTCTCATATTATAAGAGTCACTGACACCTTAATGCATTTTACACTTACTGTCAGTTTTTTTTTGTTTTTTTTTTTTTGTTTTTGTTTTTTTTGTTTTTGTTTTTGGCCAGGGCTGTGTTTGAAGTTGCCACCTCTGGCATATGGGGAAGGTGCCCTACTCCTCTGAGCCACAGGTGCCACCTGCTGTCAGTATTTTTTTATTTTCCTGATTATCTTCAATTTAGGACACCATTATAGTGTGGCACAGTATGCTTATTTATAAATTCAGTCAGAGAGTAAATATTATAAAGTAAGATTTTAAAATAACCTTTCTTCCCTGCTTACAAACACAGAGATAGTATATAATGCACAACATAGTCATTGACTCATTATCAAAAAGTAATAATTTTGCATCCAAGTGCAACTTTTAAACATCTTCTCCATTTCCAAGAATGATTTTTAATATACCTCAGAGTCAACAGAGTTTGTTTTATAATCAGCAGAATACATTTTTAATTTCCTGTTGGAAGTTCATTGTAAAGGAAGATTCACTTAACATAAATTCATTTCACAAAAAATTTGGCTAAAGCACATCCCTACCACTTAGGAAAGGATATCTCACACCAAAAGAGAAATTACCATATTCTGTGTCTATCTATTTTGATCTCTAGCTTTCATCTCTAATACTTGGCTTAGTTAGTATGTGCTATAAAAAATGCACAAGATATTGATTTTACATTTCATTTGAATTGTTTTATCTCCTTAAAAATTTAAGTGAACCAGTTCTTATTGTCAGCAAATATGAATACCCAGTGGGCAGGTGTACAATATTTCATAATTATTTTTGAAATGTCCTGTGAAATCACAGTAGAAATGGCCTGAAATATATTGAGTTAAAAGTATAGGCAAAACTCAGTAATGACATGGTGTGGAGTCTTTGAATGCTAAGAATACATACATAATTTAATGAACACAAGGAGAAAGGGCAATAGATGGATTATGGAATGATATTCAATGTTAGAAGGCATTTTTAATACATTTAGTCATGAAAATGATAACAAAAAGATTTTGCTTTTGACCTCAGGGAATTTTTTATTTAAAGCAACTCAATATAAGCACATTCTAGTTAAGTTTATACACAGTTTTAAAGTCATTTGCGTTTTTAATGTATTACATTTTAATGCCATTTTTTCGCTTTGGCTTTATTTTCAAGTCATGCATATTGTGTCATAAAGGGAAAGAAATTATTCCGGCCCCTATTTATAAAACATTGTTTTGTGTTACTGAGTATTGCTGCTACATGTCTATACTTGAAGTGCACACCAATCTCTTCTTTATCACCATAGCCCCTGGGTAAGATGGATAATATAGAAATTTATTCTCTCTTTGTAGCTAGAGAAACTGAGGCACAAAATTAAAACTTCTCATTTTAGTCTTATATAAATGTTCCAAAAATAGAGTTGTGATTTAAATTCAAATCACACTGACTCCAGTTTATCTTGAAGGATCAAGATTAGATCAACATCTGTGATGTGTGCTATTCGTGGAAGAGTCATTAAAGGACAAGGATGATACTTTCTCGCTCCTTATTCCTTCCTGTTGACTAAAACTTAGCTGTAATGACTATGCTTCAAGCAGCCATCTTAGTCCAGAAGGTGGAAGAGACATTTGGAAACCGTACAACAATGAGGTAGAAAGAATCCTGATCTCTGATGATCACAGAGCTGCCTTCCAAATCCCATACTGCTTACCTCGATCCTTTGTTAATGGGTGAGAGAAATTAGCTTTTATTTATGTCAAAAAAATTAAAAATGATTAGTTCATTGATGAGGGTAGAAGGACATAGTTTTTGATAGATAAATTCTCTAAGTTCTAGTCTGGTGAATGTGCCAATTTATGGCAAAAATCACTGCTCTTATGTGTCAGGTTTTTCTACCATAATGAAAATTTTACTGTGAATTCTGGCTGGAAAATTCAGGGATGGAGTTTGTTTCAATAACTTTTATGAATAAGAATTTATTTCACTCGCTTATCCATCTTAAAAGTCAACCCAGAGCCCCATAATACACTGCAGATTTCCCTTTGAACGTCAAGTGACACAGACACTGAAATTTCTGTTTAGTTTTTTGTTTGGTTTTCTGTTTAAAGCTCTCTGTAGACCCTTATTCACTTTCTAGACCTCAAAAATTTACAATAAGTGACTAAGTTCTATCAGAAATGTTACGCACTAAGAAACCAGTGGATGTTATGACTTTTGCATTATTAATTTTCTAGATTGTTGTAGACCAAAAACGCTGTTGTCTGAGAAAGCAGATCAACATTTTGTTCTGATTATAGGTTACACTACACTTAGAATAGCCTCTAAGCAGCTCCTCTTAACTTCAGCTATGTAAGAAAGAATTGCCAAAAGACATGATCTGCTACTGTGATTGATCTTTTATTTTTATTCACAAATATTGATCTGTTACTAGTCAAACTGCACTAAAATATGCATCAAAGGCGGTAGAGTTACTGAAAATTTGGATTACAGTTCAGTTCTCTACATTTATGCAGACTTGATTTACTGAGAAATATAACTGCATCTTATGCTTGCTAAACTATTTTCAAGCAAAATGAGTTTTCTATGTCCCAATCCATTTTCGGTTTCCTTTACCACTTATCTATATAATGTTTAAAGTTTTTAATTAAGTGTTTTATAATGCAATATTTTCCTTTAGATAAAAAATCCTCTTCCCTACTGAAATGTTGCCTTAATTCAATTTATCATTCCAAGAAGAAAGAAAATATGTGTACAATACATTTAAAATTGAAAAAAAAAATAACTCATTATGTGAAATGACTTACTTCGTGGTTTTAAATAATAGCCTAATCCAGTCCTTGTATCCTAGTTTTGTCTATTGATTCACTAGGAACTTGCCTACGTATATTAATTCAGTAGGCTGAGATGATGCTGGAAATCTCTTTTTTAAGCACTTTCAAGTATTTCTGTTGCATCTGGTTCACAAGATCAAACCCCTGTAAGAAAGCTACAACTTCTATCATTTTATAATAGTTATTGGCAAAATTATACAATGTCTGCTAGTTGCACTAGCTAAAACGCCATATTAATTTTGCACTTTCAACAATTAACTTAAATATTCCAAACCCTGTTTTCTTTTGAATGCTATAGCTGACCAGTTGATGTACAGAAATCTTTACTGCTCTGAAAATAAAATTTGAAAACTCAAATTCTTACCAAATGCTTTCTTTCAATATTAAAAAGTCAACAACCAAAATAATGCAATAGATATTTGCTAAATTGTATAGTGATTTGTTTAGATTTAAATCTATTTGGAAAACAGCTATTATACATTCATTCTTTTTATACATGATATGCATAATAAATAGTTGTTTTACTCAAACCTTCAGGATGTGAAAACAAAGGTCATAGTGCATTAATTTTTTCTTTTAATTAATCTTATATGATAATCAAAATGTATTTACAGATCTATAGGCAATAGAGCAAGTTTATCTAATCCATATAATTGTGACAGTTTTACTAGATGAAATCTTAATAAGCATTTCCAAACAATTTAAGTTAGTGATATTAAAAGAAAGACTGTTTTCTAATGAGAGTCATTGATTTGGTGGCCAATTGTAATGATTATACAATGTAAAATTCTATGTAGTACCTATCAGAGTCACTACATCCTAACTCAGGATTATTGCACCTTTGAAAAACAGGAATGCATTCCACTAGGTATATTTTCTTTCGGAAAATAAGAAGTGGATCTAAACCTTTCTATTTCTAGTTCAGAAAGATTCTGATTTCAACAAGAAATCATGCTAAAATGAAATAAGAAATAACATTGCAAACAGAAAAATGTTTCTGCCTACCTATGGCTCCTATCAATACAGTTCAAAGCGGTACCAATGAATCTGACCGGATCTGGCCAAACTATCTGGGGTGTTTTCATTCAACAGATGTTTCAAGAATACTGAAAACAAAGCCTAAGCAGTGCACATACCCTTGTCCCTCTGCTTGGAAAACTGAAATTTAAAAAAAACATTCAAAATTAAGAAGAATATTTTCCAACTGCATCTAGGTAAATACAAAAGATGTACAGCCTACATATTTTTAATCCTGAATAGTATTCCATGGTATATATGTACCACAGTTTGTTAGCCAATTCCTGGGTTGATGGGCATTTAGGCTGTTTCCACATTTTGGTGATTGTAATACTTGGTGTATTCTGGCCCATAGTCACAAGAATGGAGAAGCAAGAATCCAATTCGCTTAATTCTAATATGAAGCCAGTAAGTGATCTAAAACACACCCACAGAAGGGAAAAACTAAAAGCAATCCAAGGTAGGGGTTGGGGAACATGGAAGAGGGGACAACGGAGGAGAGAGGGATGGGTGTGCTCCCCTCAGTGGACACAGGGGATATGCCATACATCTTGGGGACAGGACATTATTATAAGAGAGACTTTACCTAACAAATGCAAACTGATTAGTTTTACTAATTCTTTGTAACCTCAATTAACCTGAAACAATAATAATAATAATGAGATTGATAAAATTAAATATTAAGAAAAACAATTTCAGCTGGCTTTTAAAGAATATATACATTATACACGGTTATGTGAACTTAGGGGTAGCTTAACCTCTCCAAATACTAGTTTTCTCATTTGAAAACAGCCAAAATAATAAATCCCATCTCCTATGAGTGAGTTAGCACAATATATGCTATAGATGACTTACGAGACAATTGTGTGCATTTCATCCTATCCCTGTGTTCATGGTGGGAATATTTTCATCATAGAATGCAGCGAATGCTACAAATCTGGACATTTCCCCCCAGAAAGCTAGATGTTAAGCACTTACTAGCCCACCACTAGTTAATATTCTTAAAATCATGCAGAACAGAGTGATTTCAACAACAACAATCATGAATAATGTTATTAGTTATCAGAGTATTAGTACTGAAGGTGAACAAAGAGATTCATTCATTCAACGAAAATGTGTCTACAAGTATCAGTCACTTATTCACTTGTATCAGTGCACTAAACACAATCATTAGTGTAGATAGAAAATAAATAAATACAATATATGATGTGATAGATGGGATAAATGCTCTGAAAAACAATAAAGTAGGAAAGGAAGATGAAAATATGGAATTTTTCAGTAGCACATCCAGGAGAAGCCTCAATGAAAAGACATTTGAGTAAACATGAGAATTTGAAGAGGAAGTAAACGACAAGGATATTTGGTGGAAAAGTATCACAGTTAAAGGGAATAGCAAGTGCAAAGGTCATGAGGTAGAAGGATGCCCAGAATACCCTTTTACAACTAAGAAACCAAAACAAATGAACAGGAACCATATAAGAGGCCAATATGGTCAAATCAGGAGAAAAGTAGTAAGAAATAAATTAAGACAGGTTAAAATGGTGACTTAGTTTTGTGTTTTTGTGATGGTGGCTTTGTTTGTTTTGTATTTTTAAGAGAAGTGAGAAAATCTTGCAAATTTTCAATAGAAAACCACATTCTGGCCCATATTATAACAAAACTATTTGGTCTGCGGTGTTGAAAATAATCTGTGCAGAATGGCAAAGGAAAGAAGCATAGACAGCTCTTCTGAGAGATTTATTAAAACTAGAGGTTTATTGAAATAATTTAGATCTGAGATGATGTCTCCTTGGATAAGGGGCAGGGAGGTGGAGTAGAGTTATTGCTTAACCATCATCAAAACTTTTTGGCTCCGAGTTTTATTTTTGTTTTATTAATTTTATCTCAGGAATTCCTAATGTCGTTGAAAAACATAATGAGTAACTACTGCATTTCCATGTTTTTTTTGTACTTCAAGGAAATTCATATTTGCCTATAACTGACATTTAAAATATCATTGCCTGCAATTAAAAAAAGTACATGGCCTGAGTATTAACCTGGATGGAGGTGGAACATACTCTTCTTAGTAAAGCATCACAAGAATGGAGAAGCAAGAATTCTCTGTACGCGATTCTAATAAGAGGGCAGTAGATAATCTAATACAAAGAATGGGGCAGGGGAATGAGGAATGAGAGAGGGGGAGAATGAGGGGGGATGGGGGCATCACAGTGTATGGTGCATCTCTTGGGGGTGGGACACAATTACAGGAGGGACTTTACCTAACAACCGCAATCAGTATAACCTAGTTCTTCGTACCTTCAACGAACCCAAAACAATAAAAAAAAAAAAAAAGTCTTGACAACAGAGACAATTTCACTTCATCCATTTCTATTTAGATGCCTTTATTTCTTTCTCTTGTCTAATTTTTCTGGCTAAGATTTCCAGTACTATGTTGAACTAAAGTAGCAAGAGTAGCCGTATTTGTCTTCTTCTTGAACCTATGAGCATAGCCATGTCTTTTTCTTGAACCTAAAGGAAAAGACTTCAACTTTTCATTATTTAGTATGATGTCAGCTGTGGCCTTCTCATATATGGCCTTTATTGTGTTAAGGCATATTCCTTACAAACCTATGTTTTTGAAATTTTTATCATGAAATGACATTGACTTTTTTCATAGTCTTTTGGTGCATTATTGTGATAATCATTAGGTGTAGGAAAAATTCTTCAGAATGTTGGAATGGGAAAAGATTTTATGACAAAGACTTCAGTGGCCATCTCAACAACAAAAATAAACAAATTGGACTTAATTAAGTTAAAAAGTTTCTGCACACCTAAGGATGCAAAAAGTGAACCAAAAAGACAACCTTCAGAATGGGAAAAAATATTTGCAGGGTATGAATCTGTCAAAGGGTTGATAACTAGAATCTATAGAAGACTGAAGTTAATCAGCAAAACTGAGCAAACAGTCTCATCTACCACTGGGCAGGAGATATAAACTGAACCTTCTCTGATGAAGACAGACAAATGTCTAACAAACATTTGAACAAATGCTCAACATCCCTGGTCATCAGAGAAATGCAAATCAAAACCACCCTATGACATCACCCTAACCCCAGTGAGAATGGCCCATATCACAATGTCTCCACACTGCAGATGCTGGTTGGGATGTGGAGAGAAGGGAACACTTTTACACTGCTGGTGGGACTGCAAACTAATACGACCATTTGGAAGGAAGTATGGAGAAAACTCAAAGAACTCAAACTAGACATCCCATTTGATCCTGCAATCCATTACTAGGCATCTACCCAGAAGAAAATATCATTTTATCATAAAGACATTTACACTAGACTGTTTATTGCAGCTCAATTTACAATCACAAAATGTGGAAACAAAATATATGCCCACCAACTCAGGAATGGATTAAAGCTGTGGTATATGTATACCATGGAATATTATTCAGCTATTAAAAAGGATTGAGACTTTATATCTTTTGTATTAATCTGGATAGAGTTAGAATACATTCTTCTTTGTAAAGTATCACAAGAATTGAAAACAAAGAATCTGATGTACCCAATTCCAATATGAAGCCAGTACACAATCTCATACATAGTCTCATGAAAGAAAAACTCAAATCAATTCAAGGTGGTGGGCAGGGGAATGAGGGAATAGAGAGAGAGGAGGGAGGAAGAGGTTGGGCATTAAGGTGTATGGCACACCTCTTGGGGAAGGACACAATTATAAGATGGACTGTACCTAACAAATGCAAACCGTATGACTTAATTCTTTGTACCCTCAATGAACCTAAAACAACAACAACAATAAAATGCACACTCAAATGTTGCAATAAGTGTCATTGAAAATTTAGAAGTTAAGAGAGAGAGAAATAGGTTCAGATTGGGGCATGCCATGGAAGATTGGGTAACTTATTTTAGGTAATGTATATTATTTATACATAGAATGATAAAGAGTTAGCTGATAACATTTATGGATTTCAGTGAGAAGGGCAGAGAGGATGGTAAAAAAAGGTAAAAGCATTACAGCAAATTCAGAAGCTATAACACCCTGAATCTGTCCCCAGACTTCCACGAGTCTGCTTTCTATCCCTAAAACGTAGCTTCCCATTTTCTAGTTTTATATAAGGGAATCATTAATAGATGCTCTTTTGTGTCTGTATTTTGACACCCTGCAAAATAAATTGGAGATCCATCCATGTTTCTCTGTGTGTGTCAGTGGTTTGTTTCTTTCTGGTACTGAATGTGTTTGATTGTATGATTAACACAGACCCTTTATACACTCTCTTGTTATTATACATATGAGTTGTTTCAAGTTAGGTTGAATATAAAGTGACTATACTCATTCACATAGAAATTTGGGGGTAGATATATGTTTTCATTTCTGTTGGATAAATATATGTGACTCAGACTTCTAGTCCCAATATAAGCATGTGTTTAGCTTTATAGAAAATTGCTAACTATTTTATGAAGTTGTACCATATTGACTACTATCAGCAAAATATTGGAGTTCCAGTTACTCCACATCTTGAGGATATTTGGAATCAGTGAACTGTTGATTTCTATCCTTCTTATTGGTATTTAGTGGTATCATATTATGGTTTAAACTTTCATTTTCTTGAAGCCTAGAGCATATTTTCATGTGCTCACTGGCAACATTTTATTTCTTGTGATGCATATGTTTAAATATTTTGTCCAATTTAATTGTTGTTCATCATTTGTGCATTGAGCTGTACTTGTTTTCACATAGTACATCAACTATGCTGTGGGTTCTCTGTTTTTCTGAGAAGAATCTTACTGAGCAGAATATTTTAATTTCAATCACATCTAAGTTATCATTTTTTTTGTTATTTTCATTAATTCCTTTGTCTTGAATAAGAAAATCCTGCCTACGTTAAAGTTTCAAACATAATGTCTAAAGTTTTTTTTAGAAGCTTTAGATATTACATTTTTACTTTTAGACTTGGGAGTCATCTCAAATTATTTTTTATGTGCAATAAGGAAGTGGTAAGCATCAAGGCCCATAATTGTCCAAGTTGATATGGAGTCGTTATGGCACAATTTGTTAAAAATTATTTTTCTTAACCTATTAAAGAACTTTTGAACATTTTCTAAAAATCAAATGAACATCAAACTGTAAATATACTTCTGGTGATTTATCTATTGGGTAATTCATTTACTGTATCACTGTGTCACAGTTGCTGGATTTTTATAGTCCTGAAGTCAGAGAATATGAAGTCAGTGAATGTCTTCCACCTTAGTTGTTCTTTTACAAATTGTTATATATCTTTTCAGTTTCGTATTCATTTTCAAATTAGGTTGGATCAGGAAACCTAATGGGATTATGACATATAATTCAGCTAATTTATGAGTAATTTGGGAAGAAGTGCTTTTTTAAAATGTTGGGTCTTATAAACCATGAACATGGTTGATATTTTTATTTATATGCCTTTAAAATTTTTGTCTGTAGTATTTTATACTTTTTGATTATAAGTCTGACATATAATTGTTTAAACTTGTCTTCTAATAATTTTGTATTTTCTTCGCATTTAAAATTTTATTCTCTAAATTCTTTATTACAATAAATTTAGGGACTATAGGTGTTTTTTGGTACATGTTTGAATTGCATAATGCTCCATAATTGAATGTCAGGGATTTTTGTGTACTCATCACCAGAGGAGTATACATTGTACATGATAGGTAGATTTTTAGCTCTTATTCCTCTCCCACCCTTCTCACTTCTTAGTTTTAATGTTTATTATGCCACTTTGGACCATATATATCCCTTGTTTGGCTTCCACTTATAAGTGAAAGCATGTGGTATCTGTTTTTCACTTCCTTAGATACTTCACTTAAGATAATGATTCCCAGTTCCATCCAAGTCACTGCAAAAGATATTATTTTATTCCCTTTGATAAATGAGTAGGTGTAGTCCATGGTACTTGTGTATATATCTACCTACTATTGATCTACCTATCACTTTTCCTTAATCTGTTCATTAGTTGATGGGCAATTAGGTTGATGCCATATCTTTGCAATTATTAATTGTTTTGCAATAAACATTTACATGTTCTGTTTTTATAAAATGACTTATTTTCTTTTGTATATATTCCAATAGTGATATTGCTGGATCCAATGGTAGGCATACTTTTAGTCCTTTGAGGAATCCCCCTACTGTTTTCCATAGAAGTTGTACCATTTTCTATCCAAACAACAATGTACAAGTGTAAGTATTCCCTTTCCACCACATCTATGACAATATTTCTTGTACATATATATTTTTTTTTTTACTTTTTATGATGGCCACTCTGGCAGATACAAAGTGGTATCTCTTAGCTCCTAGTGGTTTTGATTTGTATCTCCAGTAGAATTGCAAAATATTAAGGGAGTAAAAATATTTTTGATACATGACTTGAGTCAAGGCTATAAATGTGCCCGTCACAGGAATAATATTCATTGTACTCATTAGATAGTGTTTTGCCTTTCCCTACTTCCCCTCTTCCTCCTTCTTGATTTCCTATGACTTTACGTCCCTCTGTGCACTTGTATGCTCATAGGTTAGTGTCAATTTATTAGGGAGTACATGAGGTATTTATTTTTTAATTCTCAAGATATTTAGTTTAGAATTATAGTCCCCACTTTCTCCAAAACATCTGTAAAAGTCATAATACTTTCTTTTTATGATTGTATAGTACTCCAAGGGGCACATATAACTCATTTTGCTAATCCATTCATGAACTGATGGACACTTGGGTTGATTCCACATCTTTATGATTGTGAGTTGGGCTACAATAAACATTCAAGTACTGGTGTCTTTTTGATAAAATGACTTTTTTTTTTCCATTTAGGTAGACACCCACCAGTGGGATTGCTGGATCATATGGTATGTCTATTTTAAATTCTTTAAGAAATCTACATACTGCTTTCCATATGGGTTGTACTAATTTGCAGTCATGCTGACAATGTATAAACATTCCTTACTCTATGCATCCATCCCAGCACCTATTATTTTTGTACATTTTAATAAAAGCCATTCTAACTAGGGTAAGATGACATCTCATTGTAGTTTTAATTTGCATTTCCTTGGTGATTAGTGATGTTTAGCATTTTTCATATGTTTGTTGGACAATTGTCTATCTTCTTTTGAAAAACATCTGTTCACATCATTTGCCCATTTTTTATTGGAGTTGTTTGCTTTTTTTTCTAGCTGATTTGTTTATGTTCTTTGTAGATCCTGGATGTTAGCTTCTGTATAGCTAAGAAAATGATTAACAGAGTAAACAGGCAACCCACAGAATGAGAGAACATATTCACAATCTACACATCCAGTAATAAAGGCATTGGTATCCTTAAACACCTACTTTCTGGAGTCTGAAAACTTATTTAATATGTTTTTCTAGTTGTTTTAATAGAATGAAAATATTCTGGAACCAATAGCTTTGTCATGGCTCAATAAATTATATTAGTAAATATGAGTTTAGGTGAAGATGTAGTAAAGTGTACAACTGTCTCAATTAATAGAAAGGAAGGGGTACCATTAATCATTTCATGAAATAGTAGGTAAAATTAGATTTATCCTAGATATATATTTGTCCTATTATACAATCTTATCCTATCTTTAAAAGTGGATTTTATTGTAGATGGGTGGATGTAGATTAGAATGATAAGCATAAGAGCAGTTAAGAGACAATTATAGAGATGATTATACTCTAGTCTATGTCAATAGCTGCAGAAGTAATAGAGAGCTGAAAGGTACTTGAGATATGTTTGGGAGATAGTCCTGTACCTGATGGATGGAATGGTAGTAATAAATGGAAAAAATAGGCTGATACAGGATAGTTTTGAAAACTTTTAGTTCTATATATTTGAAAAAATATTTTTCCATTTAGTGATATAGGAAATGTTGGCAGAAGACAAAGTATGGAAGGAAAATGATCTTTTTAATATGGGTAAATTTAGTTAAATGTGCTTGTGAGGCATATGAGCATGCATAAATATTCTAAGAATATAAATGTTGGCGATGGTATGGTAAAGTTAGCACAGCCACAGAAGAAAAGAACATGATTTGGAAAGAGAGGGAATCACAATATGCATCATGGGGTGGTGACAGGGCAACAAATTTTGGTCAGCTGGCAAAAAACAAAGAAAAGTCCTGGGCCAGAGACTTTATCAAGGTTTCAATGGAAAAATCAAGGCAGGGCAGAATAAACAATTTGGGATTGGCTGGTTTGAATAATTCTGAAGGGCTTTAAGCTATAGCGTATTTTGCCCTATGTGATTTAGGGCAGAAAAAATATTGCCTTGGTGTGTGAGAGTTAGAAAAGGAATTAGTTGGGACTATGGACTTTGGATTACCTAGTTTACATATGAAAGACATGCTCTTAGGCTATTCACTAGGACTGAAGTCTCTCCATGGCCTGGTATCAAAATATCATAAAATATAGGTCGGGTGCAGTGGCTCACGCCTGTAATCCTAGCACTCTGAGATGGCGAGGCAGGTGGATTTCCTGAGCTCACAGGTTGGAGACCAGCCTGAGCCAGAGAGAGAACTCATCTCTAAAAATAGCCTGGCATTGTGGAGTGTGCCTGTAGTCCCAGCTACTCGGGAGTTTGAGGCAAAAGAATCACTTGAGCCTAAGAGTTTAAGGTTGCTGTGAGCTATGATGGCATAGCACCCTACTGAGGTTGACAAAAGTGAGACTCTTTCCAAAAAAATTGGAAAATATAGAATTAAAAAATGGAAAAGCAAGAAGCCAAAGCACTCAATTCTAATACCAAGCCAATAGGCTATCCAATACATACCCTCATATGAGAAAAACTCAAATCAGTTCAAGGTGGGAGGCAGGGAAATGAGGAAATGAGGAAAGGGGAGGAGACAGGGGGATGGGGGTTAAGGTGTATGGCACACCACTTAAGGGAGGGACACAATTATAAGAGGATCTTAACCTAACAAATGCAATCAGTGTAACCTAATTCTTTGCACCCTCAATGAACCCCAAACAATAAAAAAAGAGAGATTTAAATATGAAGATCCGAGGAGGGATTAAAATGACATTAGCATTGTATTAAAGGCCTTTTAGCTTACAGTTGAAGGTATGGAAGTATATAATAGATCCAGGAAGTGTAGTTAGGTGTAGAAAAGATAAGGGCTCAAAAAATATTCCAGGGGAACTTCAACATTTAAGGATAAAAGTGGAAGACCCAGAAAAGAAACAAATCAGAGAGGCAGGATGAAAATGAGAAAAGCGTGGTGTCATGAAAGCCAAATGAAAAGAAGGCTTTGAAAAAAGGAGAATGACCAGACTTCATCAAATGTTGCTAAAAGATCAAATAACGTGAACACTTAAAAGAATGCATTTGGTGTTAGATTATGGAGTTCATTAGTAACTTTAGTACATTCACTTTTGTAGAGTGTTGAGGCAGCAGACAGATTTGAGTGAGCCGAAGAGAGAATGAGAATTGAGATAGTGGACAAAGAAACTATAAGCAACTCTTTCAGGAATTTAGCAATTGGCATGGAGTAGTAGAAGGGATTAGGCAAATAGTAACTTTTTAAAATTGAAACATACTATGAAATACTGAAATAATGATGGGAAGCATCCAGTATACAGAAAAAAGTTAAATATGTAGGAGAGAAGGGATAAAATATTCCTAAAATATGGTAGGGGATGAGAACATATGTGTAGAAATTGCCTTTTGACGGGAGATGGGATGCTTCTCTCCTAAAGGCAGCGCATTGTTACAGTTTACACTAGTGCTTAGGCTCTGAAGGGAGGCTGCCTTGTTCAAATTAAGACTCCTAACCCTTTCTATATAACTTCAGACAAATTAATCTGTGCTTTCATGTTTTCACTGGTAAATTGAGGCAGTGATGAAAGTATTGAATATACAAGATGGTTGTTGTAACTATTGAATGAAAAGTATTTCAGATAATATTTGTGTATACACACAGATATAAGGAATGCTAACATAGCACCTTGCATTAGAAAACAATAAGTGAATTTTAGACATTATTATGTAATAGAAGGGAAGAAAGTCTATCTGTGCATGACAAACAGAGCAGCCTGAATTGAAATCTCGGTAACTTATTTACTATCTATGAATAGTCTTTATTGTTCTATGTTAACCTTTCTGATAGTCAGGTTTTATTTTTAGAAAAGCTGGAATACAAACACTTACTGCGTCAAGCTCTGATGAAGTTAGTATCTAAAGCAGCGCTTCTCAAAGTCAGGTCTAAGTCCTAGTGTTGATTGATCCTGGAACTGTTCGATTCTGGTTTGCAATGAATACAGAAATGGAGAGGAAGTATTTTTAAAAATTACAATAAATTTTATATCTCTTGAATAATTTAAAAATTAGGCTTCAACCATGTCCTTGTTTTCCTATATGATTTTTATATAAATGCATTTATTATCTTATATAAAAGTATTATTTCACAGTATACTGAGAAAAAAAAACATTTCTACACTACAGATAATTTACAAAGTGCAGATCTAAAGTACAAACCATAATTCCCTTCTTTAAATAGATATCTGGGAATTCATGTGCGTGACTTTTGCAGTATGTGAATGTGTCTGTGTGTGTATGTACACAAAAGACGAGTGTGAAATATAAATTTTACACTCGCTTTCTTGTAGGTAATTAAAATCCAGTATTTCTCGAGTAATCCAAGTGGGTAAATGTTATCTACACACATGAAACAACCAAATAATTAGTAAACAACACACCAACTTGGTCAAAATTATACTAAAAATTAAAATAGACTGCCTGATGAAGCAATTAATGCTCACTTTTGAGAAGTTAAACAAGGACCAATGTATAAATTTGGTTTGGGATTGAGCTAGAACCTTAAGATTGATTAAACTTGAATTTATAAAATTGAGATAGTTCAATAAGTTATTCATTCAACCGATCTTTATCAAGAACTTACTAAGAGTCAAGCACTCTGCTACTGCTAAAAATATAGAAATAAACAAGAGAGGGATTACTGTTTCTATTATGAAGTTTCTATGTAGTAATGTGGGGAAAAAGTTAAAATATAGTGAATTACAATATTTGAGGTGACAATAAGTGTCATGCTAAAAACATAAGGAGTGTAGTTTGGAAGGCTATTTTACATAGGATACCTAGGAAAAGACTCTGACAATGAGAGTCTTTGCATGGAGACTTAGAAGAAATGGGGGAGTTGGCCATGCTGATATTAGAGAAAAGTGTGTTGCAGAAAGTTGGGTAGCAAGCAGAAAATGACATGAGTTAGAATCACGCTTGCCATTTTTCAGGAATATCAATAATTCCATTGTACCTAGAGAAAAATGATTGAAGAAGATAAGGGTTAAAGATGAGGTCATGGAAATAGTGGTGATGCAGATGCTTAAGACAAGATAGGGGTTTTGTCTGGCTAATCCTTTTATTTAAATTGAAAATCATTGGTGATGTAGAATATGGCCATCATGTGACTTGACTTATATTTTAAGGACAGTTCTGTTTTTGAACATGGAGGAAGGAAAAGGAAGAGACAAAGAAATCAGTGAGAAGATTATGCAATAGTCCAAGTTAAAGATTATGTATTAATAAGAGCAATGAGATCTAGGCTGGAGTGTCAGCAGTGATGAGAAGTAGGGGATTCTTTTCTACTGCAGAAATCTTTTTTATAATTTAGACCTAACTTCTTTCTCTAGTGTCAATTCCTATTATATTTTATTCAATAATACTAATACTATGCATAATAATAGAAATCATTAATTTAATGCATACTATGTTCCAGATGCTTTTGTAATTATTGAAGAGAAATGAAGAGATATGACATTTCTTATATACTGTCTTGTGTTAGACTATTGTGTATAAGACTGTCCCTGTCCCATGAGATTGTAATCTCCGTGTAGATAAGAGCCATACCCTATTCACATTTACATACCCTATAGTATATAGAAGAGTGCCCTGAACATATTTACTCAATAAATATTTGTTGTGTTTGTTCATAAAGATTATGAGGTTCTCCACACCCAGAATTTTAAAGATGGTCTTTGCAGAGAATGACATAAGCCCCGGAAAATTCTTATCATAATCTACTTTCACAATGTTTGATAATGGACACAGAATCCTAGTTATTACCCCAGTGTTTCCTCCTAATAAGCTCCCATAGCACCATATAAATCTCCTTCACAACACTTAACACAGTTACAATTTTATAACTATTTATATGACATTTTATTCAATGTTTAGATCTCCCATAAGCATGAAAATGAGGAAATAGAGTGATAACAGAAAACAAGAGATAGAGTAACTTCTAATAGAACCAAGAGAAAAATTGTATTTTCAACATTTTGTCCCCCTGCTTAACAGAGACGCACCTGGCCTATAAGTGTTTAATATTTATTAGCCAAATGGAAAAAGATAATAATAATGGATTTTTTTTTGCTGTGTCCTAAAATCTTTTCCAAATACTTTACACACATTAACTGATTTATTCTTCAACCCAAGTTTATTAAGCAGATACTAACATTATTATCTTTTTACTGCCTTGAATGAATTATTAATTGTTTAAATCTTAGTTAGATGTTCTCATCTTACTACCTTAAATGAATTAATGAACATAATAATGATTGTCATTACTTAGGAGGTGATATCATAACACAGCCAACCATTCCCTGTACACACTTAGGCGATATTGACTTACACACACACTCCACACGCCAAATTGTTCTCCTGTGTTTAGCAAAATCTCCCAATTTGGGCTATCTCTTCTTAAGAACTATTTAGATTGCTTTTCAACTGATTTAGTGCTTCATCTATGTGATATCCAAAGCAATGATGTGAGTTATTAAACCAATTAGCATGTTTGATTAAATTAGTACAATTTCTTTTTCACAACTCATTGATGTAGCCTAGGAAGAATTCAATCAAGAGAAGTATATGCTTGTGACCAAATTTACAGGTCAAGGTCTCTTTCAAATGTATCATAATTACCTATGAATTGAGCTCCGTTTTTGCCGTTAGCAATGGAATGCTTTACGCTTGGATATTCCTTTTCCTTATAGATTAATCTTCACAATTCATCTCATTGAATAATGTATTTAATTAACTGTCTATTAATTTTTTATAATGAGAATGAATCGTGAGGTTCATTCAAAATAAGTAGAAGTTCAGGCTATTAAAATATATAGCTGTTTCAGGAACTCAGTCTCGTATATATATTGGGGAACAACGTAACAATTAAAGTACAATGTGGCAATTTTAGGTCAGACTATGAAATTCATGAACACAAAACTATATTCTTACATTTAAACTAAATAACTGCATAGAGGAAAAGAGAAGAAAATGGGTTGCTTTTCTCTTTTATTTCTTATAGATGGCCAGTAAATTTTCCCAAGAGACGACATATGGACTATGTAAGTCAGTGCGGCAAAAATAAGCAAACTCAAGAAAAAATCTGTAGGCATTTTAAAGTCTATTGGTAGTTCGGTGTCAGGATATTGTTCTTGCCTTGACTGAATGCTAACAATCAACTTGTTTTCCTGTGACTTTCGAAAAGAGTACTTCGACTCACAGAAATCCCAAACCAGGGAAGGTGTTTTGTTTTTGTTATTGTTGTTGTTGTTGTTTTTACCATTTCCCCTCAGTTCTTTTGTTATTATCACAGCTGTTTCACTCAAATCAATGGTGTGGAGTTACAAGAAGGCAGAATTTTATGTTTATCTCAGACATGGAATATGCACTGCCCATTCTCGTCACTTCCCCTTAGGTCCTCTATGCAGATCTGCCGGATAGTCAAACATGCTGCCTTGGGAATTAGCGTCATTTCAAGTTGACATGTTTAACCAGAGGCTGAATTTGTGAACAGCCATCTGTCTGAGCTGTTGCATGGCATAGTTTTGCCCTGGATGCAGGCTTAATTTATCTGATTTGTAAGATTACAGCAACTTGATGAATTATTATTTGTAAGTTCCCAAGAATCACAGATTGATAAAATATAGCTACCAGTAAGTATTGCTTTGGAAATTTCTTTCTAATAGCTTGCTGATATTTCAAAGTAACAACTGATTATTTGAACAGGATAGGATATTTTTCCAGTGTTATGGTACAAGGATATGTAGATAATCTTTCCATCTACAGAACATATATCCATGAATGTCAGAAGCAACCTGAAAATAATCTTTGGAAAATATTTCAGAAACCCATCTCCTGCACCAAGGCTGGCCATATTTCCTTTGGGGAATCATAGAAATATAGGATGTAGATATATGCTGAGTTTGCAAAATACAGAAATCCATAATATTTTTAATAAAACGCAAAATATTAGACATTAGGACTATTCTTGAAAATATTGATTTATAGACATTGCTCATTATAAGGCACCTGCACACATCAAAGCCACAAAGTTTCATCCAAAATTCAGGTAAAGAATTTCAGAGAAATATCTTTCTTTACATCGACTGCCCTCCTTTCTTTAGAAATGTTTTAACCAAATGAAACGCCCCTCTTTTCTCTTCTTTGCATCCTCAAGGACCTGTTTGCAATCCTACAAAATTGTTGCTCATATTTAAAGGAAACAAAGGACTTGACCAATGCTGAATGATGCCGCAGAATTTGGTGAATTATTTCATTGCTATCAAATTCACATTGTCTCTTTATTCCTCAAAAATCAATCACTAAAGCTCTAATTGAAGGAAATGTAAGGGTATCTGAAACTGAAAAGAATTATGGTTTTCTTAAAGTAAAATTAGCTTAACATTGAAGAATGGAATGATTTTGTTTTTCCGCTTTCTCTTGCTTTGTGCTATCTTTTAATCTCATTATTTTTAATTTGGATATGTGACAAAATGTCCAATAAGGTCCGTGGTTAAAAAATACAATAAGGAAAATGTACTTATTTACAACACATCATACTTAGGAAGGTCCCAACTATATCTAAAAAAATAGAATTTTAAGTTGCTATATAGTTTTTTTTTTTTTTTTTGGTGTGAATTATATGGCCACAGAAGATTCTGTCTTCATTATTTGATAGGAATTTAATATAATTATTCTTTATTTATGAGCATTAAAATCCTTTTTATTTGACCTTATATTTCTAGTGCTTTATGAATGGTAACCTATCATAGCAAATTTGCAGAAAATTAAATTAACCTGAATTAATATTTGTAATATCATTATACAAGTAGAAGAGTTCTTAAAAATGTATAAATTGATGAACTTTCCTGTTTCACATTTTTCAAAATACACCAAGTATAAAATTAATAATCTAGCATAATACCAACCTAAGTAGAAAATAAAATAAGTCCGTATTAGGTTTTGTTTAAGTGAAAAGAACTATGAGTATCACATTGGAGATGAAGTCAGGCAACATAGATATTGAAAGCAAGGTGTATTATTAGCAGTAGCCTGTGTCATATTTAGTTTTTCTGGGCTTGAGTTGAATTAGCTAGACGTGTCTTCTGATAGATTATTTCAGCCCCTGACTTGATCTGTTTCAAATTAACATCTTTCCACTTTAGATGACAGTATGAATTTAATAGCTCAAAATGTCATACCCTATGTCTCAGTATATAGAAACTGCTAAAATAAATGAAATTAATTCAAAATACATTATTTATTTTTTAAATATTTTTTTCTGTTTTCCTGATACTTTTTATTGTTTATTAATTTTTAATTAAAATTATAAGTGTATACACTGATGGGGTACAATGTGATGACTTGATGTGCAATGTGGAATGCTTAAATCTAACTGATTAACGTGGCCATTGCATCATTTATTTTTGGTGGTAAGGCATTTGAAATGTACTCTCAGTTATTTTGAAATATACCCTTGTAATGTGTACACTACGTGAGATCCCACCAAATGCTCTTCCTCCTCACATCAATCGCCCTCCTCCCTTCCCCACCTCCTCCCTCCGAGGCCCTCCCCCTTACTAGATTATATTTGTGTTTTATCATTCATATGAGTGTGTAAGTGTTTATATATTGGTTTCATAATGGTATTGAGTACATTGGATACTTTTTTTCCAATTCCAATTCCAATTTCTGAGATACTTTACTGAGAAGAATGCGTTCTAATTTCATCCAGGTAAACATAAAAGACGTAAAGTCTCCATCTTTTTAAGGCGGAATAGTATTCCATAGTACACATTATACCACAATTTGTTAATCCATTTATTGGTTGATGGGTGTTTAGGTTGCTTCCACAATTTGGCAATCATGAAGTGAGCTGCAATAAACATTCTGGTGCAAATGTATAAAAATATAGTAAATAGCCACATACTTGAATAGGATTTAACAAAAGCACAGCAAGCAGAAGAAAATAAATAACATGAATATGTATTACTGAGGTATTACTTAGGGCATTATTCATATTATGAATCATTTATTCATTTATTTCACTTTACTTCCTCTTCAGATGAACATGACTTCTTTACCTTTAACATCCTTAACCTGTAGAGTGGGTCATGTTCCACTCACTTTGTTCTCACTACCTGCCCTACTTGCTGCAGTGATTCTGATTCTCTTTGTGGTACCTGCTACATTTAAATGCGAATACACATTTTATTCATCAAAATAATATTATAACTGAAGGATACGTAACAACATTATATCTATCAGTAGGCCATCGAAACAAATGGTTGCTTTAACAAATGCAGCCAAATAACAGAATGATAAAGAGAAAAAAAATCATTGAACAAGTCATTCATTATTGTATTAAAAAATGCTTAATTGGCTCGGCGCCTGTGGCTCAAGTGGCTAAGGCACCAGCCACATACACCTAAGGTGGCGGGTTCGAATACAGCC
>NW_003852451.1:9651603-9684917 GCF_000181295.1 Otolemur garnettii
ACCTATAGTCCCAGCTACTTGGGAGGCTGAGGCAAGAGAATTGCTTCAGCCCAAGAGTTTGAGGTTGTTGTGAGCTATGAAGCCACGGCACTCTACCCAGGGTGACAGCTTGAGACTTTGTTTGAAAAAAAAATCAAGTATACTGAGTAGCAGAAATAATTAGTCAGATTTTTTCAGTTAATTCAAGCATTTTAGAATCAAATAATTTTCCTCTGGTCACACAATTACACTTGGAATATACAAATTTAAATGAAAAAAAGAAACAAGTATATGTCTTCCCACACAAGGGCAATTTTTTTCTATAATTTTTTATCCCATCAAAGTAATCTTTCGTTACTTACAGTTGAAAAACAGAAAATTTATCTTCCAAATTCATTACATAATCCTAATTGCACTGTGGCATTGTTTCAGTTCTTTAATGTTTAAAACATATTTAAAGAATAAACAACAAAGTATCTCAAAGCCAACTATCACCTACACAGAAAAAAAAAAGAGTAGAAAAATGTAAAATACAAATAATTTCTACTTAAAAGCATTATGAAACTACTGAAGAAACAAGGACCAGAGAGGTCAAGATTATGGAGTGAAACACTGAGAAGTGAGCTGAAAATGCTTTCACGCCAGGATTATTTTGCCCTTAATGGATTGAGGGCCAGCGGGTCAAAGTCCAGTTTTTGCTCAGGAAGAGATTTGTTGTGGAGAAACAGAGATACACACAAAATATCTGTTGGTCTTAACAAATGAGAGAGAGAGTTCAAAGTGATAAGGCAAAAAATCTCAGTAAGAAGGGCATAGCAAAAGAACCTTGTATTCATGTGGTTTTATCTTCAAGAAATTTGCCACATTCTGCAGCTCCAAGGAGCAGGATGTTAAAAAGCTATGCTAACGTACTCTGTAATGTGGTGCTAAGTTTTCTGCAGTTTATTTTTCCTAAGGAGATACAAAAGAAAACTCAGGACTAGCCCAAGAAAGAAATGCCAGTTATCATACCAGCCTCATGGTCTTGACTATCACACTAAAGTTGAAAGCCTACACCCTGGTGTTAATGTCAAATAAGAAATTTACTGAGCCTTACTAAAATTGCAGGAAACCTGTATTTCAATCAGTACATATTCAGATTAAAGAGAACAAGTCTCATTCTCTCTGGTTAGCAGAGGAAACTGGACACTAGATATGCAGAAAAATGCCACATGCAATTGCTAACATTTCATACAACTAATCCTTTGCCCTCACCAAAATCTTATACCTATCTAAAAACAGAGCTGTATAGAAGAAAGCAAGAAAAAAAGTAACAGCAGGATATTCCACATATTGTAGTTAGAAGACAAAGAAAGATGAAAGAACAAAAAATAATGTGGATGATTTAACTAGAATGTTTGAATTTATTTTGAATTGGAAATTTTGTAAAATAAAGTAACTAAAGTTATGAACTCAATAGATGGATTTTCTAGCAGATTACACATAGGAGGCATAAAAATCAAATTATAGACTAAGAGAAAATATTTGTATACCACATATCCGTCAGTGGGCTCCTCTACAGAATATACAAAACACACTCAAAACACAATAGTAAGAAAACAACTACCACCACAAAACAACAAAAGCAACAATTAAAACAAACAACAAACAAGTCAGTCGTGTTTGCCCCAGTCAAGTCTGAAGGTCCAGTAACCAGAGGGCCCATGTTTGTCCTGGTCCAAATCCAAGGGCCCCAGTTCTCTGGAAAATCCACAGACTAGGACATCCTTCTGAAAAGGAGAGTGAATTCATCCTTTCTCTACTTTTTTGTTCTATTCAGGTCTTCAATGGATTGAATGGTGCCAGCCCCTATTGTAGAGGGACATCAATTTTGTTCACCAATACAGATGCTAATGACATTCAGCAACACCATCATCAAACTACCCAGAATAATAATTCACCAGCTATCTGAGCATCCCTTACCACAATCAAGTTGACACACAAATACAACCATCACTAGTCCCCACTTTGTCAACTTGGCACCTGTACACATCTTCTTAAACCATAGTTAATCTCCAAATTAAGAACATAAAATTCTCATAATTCCAAACTGACATGAAACAATTATTCTGTATACAGTCCAAAATTCCTTTTCCAGATAGAAGACAAAGTCTTCATGTGATGTTTAATCGTCTCCTGAAATCCTATAACTTACCCACTATGCCATAAAATTAAAAATACTTAAATACAAATGTAAGATCAATACATCTTATGTCACATGATGAGAAAACAACACAAGAAAGAAAGCAAAGACATTTTCTTTATAAATGTGTATACATACGCACACATATTTCTGCATACACATACAAATGGGCATAACAAAATAAGAAATTACCTATGGCAATTAGTACTTCTGACAATTGCAGTCTTCCTTTTATTAAGTGGTCACATAGTCATGGCTGGTATTTCTAACTACCTTCATCTACAACCCATTCTGTATTCCCTTTCCCTTCAGCAAGCACCTCAATTGTGTGTGTGTCTGCTTTTTACCTGACAGGATGACCAAACTTTTATTCTAGAAGGTTTCTGGGACAATCACAGTCTTGCTTGAATTGGGCTGTTGTAGTTTTTCTTTGACCTTAATTACAGAGCTCAATAATAATGAGGTACCGTAAAGAATCTCCTGTTTTCTACATATACTCTTCCTTACTTTTATTGTGGAGGTGTAATCTAGTTTCCTCTTTATAGTCAGGACCAATTATCCCAGCCAATTACATAACTCTTTCATTAGCCTGTTGATTCAGAGTCATAAGGAGTCCAAAGTGGGTTGACAGCAGTCTTCACTTCCAGTTCAAAGGAATTATTATTGTGTGTCCTGATAGAAGCATTCCTCTCTACAGAACAAAGACAGCTAGCCCATCAGAGCGTAAAATTACAGTCCAAGAAACAAAACTTTTGTTGGTGAAACACTAGAGGTAATCGTAAATGTTACCATCTAATTTCCACCTGGACTGATGAATCCTGGTAATCAGAAAATAGCATCATATATTAGACACTGATTCCATTGAATCAAATTCAATTCCATTGAAAGGAAATCCTTCTAGTGGAATGCTACCACAAAAATACTATGAAATGGATGGTTTAAACAACAAATTTATTTCTCACAGTTATGGAGGTTCTGGAGTATTAGGGCTCTCTTCCTAGTTTCTGTATGTCTGTCTTCCTTCAGTGTTCTCATGAGATAAAGAGCAAAGTCCAGGAAAATGAGCTGTGCATGTTCTGCTAAGGGCACTAATTCCATTTGTCTAGGTCCATTTGTGGTGCTATAATACAAACCTTAGACTGAGCATTTTATAGATAACATATATTTATTTCTCACTTTTGTTGTTGTTGTTGTTGAGATAGAGTCCCATCCTATGCTCTGAGCAGAGTGCAATATCTTCATCACTCACTGCAACTTCACTCAGGCTATTTGGCACCCTGCTGCCTCAGTCTCCGAAGCCATTGAGATTACAGGCGCTTGCCTCAGCGCCCTGCTGAGTTTTTGCATTTTTTTCCTGAGTCGGGGTCTCACTCTCACTGAGACAAGCCTCAAACTCCTGCCTTCAAGCAATCCTCCCACTTCAGCCTCCCACAGTGCTGGGATTACAGGCATAAGCCCCCATGCCTGACTATTTCTCACACATTTTGAAAGCGAAAAGTCCAAGATCAATATGCCAATAAATTTGTGTCTGATGAGGACCTATCCCTCATAGATGGCAAACTCTTTCTGTGCCCTCACATAGTGAAAAGGACAAACGTTTTGTCTTCACATAATGGAAGGGACAAATGCTTTGTCTTTATACACCAAAAGAGACAGGAGTTACAATAGTGCTCTCTTCAACCATTTTTTTTAAATAAGGGAATAAATCCCATTCATAAGGATGAAGCCCTTGTGACTTAGTCACTTCTTAAAAGGGTCCACCACTTAGTAATATAACACTGGGTATTAGGTTCCAATATATGAATTTTGGTGAGACAAACATTGAGATCACAGCAGCATTCATGGAAACTCTAACGACAAGAAATAATTAGCTCCTTAAGGCCCCATCTCCTAGTACTATCACATTGGAAGTTATGATTTCAACATATGAATTTGGGGGGGGGACACAAACATTTACTCTATAATACATGGGACCAGAAATTGGATAGTAGGAAGATAAGTGACTACGATTCACATGAGCATGATTCTTGGCACTAGAAATTTTGTTTTATGATCTTGTTTCTGTTCTTGTTATGTACCTATATGCTCCTTTAAAGAATTCTTCTAGCTTTACATTTATAATTTGTGTATTTAGCTAAATAAATATTATACTCAATAAGCATTTACTTCAAACAATATATTTACAAAAGGAAGGACTTTGGAAGTAAAGCATAATAACCTCAACATACTAAAATGTATCCTCTGTAAAGCATTGCAA
This sequence comes from Otolemur garnettii, assembly GCF_000181295.1. NCBI lineage: Eukaryota > Metazoa > Chordata > Mammalia > Primates > Galagidae > Otolemur > Otolemur garnettii. The sequence continues at coordinate 9,656,022 of NW_003852451.1, forward strand.
TAATTTAAGTTTACACACTGACACACACTGGCACATGCAAACATACAGCCACGTGTAGATATATAGACTGGCATAATCCAAAATCATGTCCTATATTTGTATTCAGATACGATTTCAAATGTCTCTTTTTTTCAACTGGATCCTGAGGCTAGAAAATCTAAGTGAAAGTGACAGTTCTGTGATCTATGATGATGTTGAGGTCTAATCAATTATATAGAACTTGATTTATCAACTCAGCAACTGAAATTTAAGAAATTTTTTTTTCTACCACTTTTACCCTTGATCTGCCTATTCAATATCTTGAACAAGCTTATCTACTACTACGAATAGGAAGAAAGACGAGAATAACTGAATATTGGAGAGTTAATCCTGGTAGCAGACAATCTCTTCACTGTGAAATTACAGATGATAAATAATAAAAAATATGTGGTACACCAGGGAGTGAGTGGTAAAAAAATTAACTTCCTAATAATGCCATAATAAATCTTGATTAAAGAAATGTCAAACCAATTTTTGGTTATTTAAAAGAAAAATTTTGAGAAAGAAATATGTGTCCATTAACTTAGGAAATGCAGCCCCTTCATAAAACCCAGGCCATGAAAGGTTTCGAGTTGCTTTTAGAAGAAAAGTTGAAAACATCAGCTCTGTAGCAAAGATAAACCTTATTTGCCACCTATTAAAGATTTTTTTTCCAGATAATAATTGTTACTTTTTGGAAGATGAAAAAGAAACTAACATAAGTGGAATGTATTATAAATCCAGATACGTAAATGACAAATCTTCTCTATAAAAATAAGGAGAAAATAAGAATTATGCATACAGATGCACACTCACACTCATACACATTATACACCACTGATTGTCTCACTAATAAAAGTAGTGGAGCTAATCTGAATAGTCATGCCAAGCTTCCACTGTTATAATAAAGTCAAATGGGCCTAATCTAACGAAATTTTGAGATGGTCATATACCTTACATACTGTGACTGGATGCAGACTGAGTTCTAAGCCCTCTGATTCAAAAGAAATTAAACTATTTCTCTTGGGTGGAAAACCATGATCCTTGTTAGATAAACAAACTCCCACAAAAGCATATGCATGTGCACACACATACACACATCACATGTTACACACACATGGTAGGGAATCAAAATATTCCTCTAATTAAACTTTAGTGGCCTTTTAAACTATCAAAACCTTATGGTATAAAATTGCTGTAAGTTGAAGGGACTACCTTGCACACCAATGAGGTCTTTGATTCCCTACTCATATCATCTATTTCCAGCAGTTGGCAAACCTACTTTTGAATGAAGATGTGATCAAATATTTATATCAGTTGTTATGACCTGAATGTTTGTTTTCCCGCAAGATTTCATATGTTGAAATTTAATACCCAATGTAAGGGTATTTGGAGGTGAGGCTTTTGGGAGGTTATTAGGTCAAAAGTGAAACCCTCATAAATGGCCTTTGTCCCCTCATAAAAGATGCTTCACAGAGATTATTTGCCTATTCTGTCATGTGAGGACACAACAAAAAGACTGCTTCTATGACCTAGGAAGATTCCCTCACCAGACACTGTATCTGCTGGTACTTTGATCTTGAACTTCCCAATCTCGAGAATTATGAGAACTAGACATTTGTTGTTTACAAAACACCTACTCTGTGCTTATTATATAAGCACGAATGGACTTAGATAACAATGTATTAGTAATGATGTCATTAAAGTAATATGTACAGTAATTCGATATATCAGATGTTCAGAATTACTATCGGTCCTGAAGATGATGTTTGGGCAGAATTGCCCTAAATGTCTACTCTGGAGACATTAATAGCACTGACAGGGATCATTCTTCATTCCCTTTCTCTTTTTATCTTAAACTTCTTTCTCTCTACTCACTTTCTCCTTCTAAATTTCTGAGTAATCCAGGTAGCACTCATTGTAACAAACTTGCACTACATCTCCCTTTAACTCTACATTCTTTCTAGCGTTTGTTCCAATCCTTGTCTACAGACAAATTATGTAAGTTATAAGGTAGAAATAACCTTGCAGAAGAGTTTACTCAATTAAAATGTATTCATCAAACTAAAAAAAGGTTCCCAGTTGTGAAAATAAACAACTATAACCATAAAACTTTCCTAAATAATATTCAAGTCAAATAGAGAAACTAAAATTATTGTTAATTTTTTTTTTTGAAAAGAGATCTTTATTTCTCATAAAGTATTACAGCTTTTAGGTGGCCATTCTAACAGACTGAGAAAGGCCCATGACAGAAGCCAGAACACATGATTCAAAAAATATTAATAAAACGACAATAAAGTACTGTATTACAGAGTATACATTAATTATAAAAAGTCAAATTTTGAATCAAAATATAATTTATTATATATCTCAAACAAGAAGCAGTACAACTAATCAAAATATATATTTAAACTATTGACACAATGTTGCCATCTTAATTGTGGCTTTTTTATGCAAGCACTGAAGAGTGACTGGTGCTGAAATCACACAAATCATTTTCCGCAACTTCTTGAAAATTTGATATTTTTCTTTGCAAGAGGTAGTCTAAAGCCTATGTGAAGTGATAGTCCATTGGCACAAGGTCTGATAAATATGGTGGATGATAGAGAATCTCCCATTGAGCTTCTGCAGTTTGAACAGCATTGTTTCAGTGACATGTGGTTGAACTTTTCTTTCTTTTTTTTTTTTTTTTCCAAGAGGACTGGCCTGTGTCTATTGACCAGTCTTGCCTGTTTAATTACACATTTCTTCCCATTGGTTGCAATAGGCATCCCCTGTAATTGATTGACCAATTTTCACGAAGCTGTAGCGACAATACCAATGATGGACCAAAGGAAACCCTCATTTTTTTTTAGATAAATATTCAGTTTTGGACTGTGTTTTGAAACTTCATCTTTATCCAACAATATCTGAAACTGAATCCTTGAAATTGGCAAAAAGAATCAATTTTTCCATCACACATAATAATATGGTGTATTTTATGTTGTCTTTATTTCATGACAACAAAGAAAGGCAAGCTTCAAGACAATGTCTCCACTGACACTTGTTTAATTCATGAAGCTCCCATCTATCCAGCTACTTTACCTTTCTTATTTGTTACAAATGGTCCAATATTGTTGGAATAGTAATGTCATACCTTCCTGCTAATGCACATGTAGGTTGAGTTGGATTCTCTTCCACTACAGCTTTCAGTTCATCATCATACACCTTGGTCTCATGTCACCCACATGGCTCATTTTCAAGACTAAAATCACTAGAATGGAACTTCTAAAACCACCAAGGTGCTATATGTTCATTAACTAAATCTTTCCCAAACACTTAATTGATTCTTTGAGCTGTCTGTGCTATGTTGATTTCACAGTGGAAATCGTATTTAAAAATAACACGAATGTTTGACTATCCATGCTTTCACAATAATGGCTCTAAGAAATTTAGAAGATAGTCACAAGCCAAAATGTGATTTTGAAAGAATGAGAGAGTACCTTCATGATAATAATAAAACAAGAAGTGTCAAAGTGAGATGTCAGAGCTGTCAACTGTCAAATTTACCACTTAAGGGAATCAGATATTTCATACTTGATAACCAATAATTAATTACAAATAACCAAAGTTGTACTCCAGAGAAAATCCATACTTTTGAATCATTTCATGTTTGAAAAAATAAAGGATGAAAATATGACATGAATATAAGGTCAGACAATTAAGCCTGGAAAACTCATTCTAGAAAAAGTGCTGCATATCTCATTGCTGAATATCATTATGGTCACCTTTGAAGTACCCCCCTTGGGAAGCTATCCACTGAGGCCGGCACCTAGCCCACTCTTCAAAACACGTTTGGAACTCTTTCTGGTATGGCCATCCACTATCATCCTATGACATTGGACAATTAAGTTTGAGCACTCATCCTAGAAAAAGTCACGTATCACACGGGTGCCCCCCAAGAGAAAGTTGCACATTTCTGCAGGGTGTTTCAAAAACACTGACCCAGAAAGCTTAAAATTTTGGTTATCATTTTTAAGTATATAATTATTTTTATATATTATTAATTGTTAATATTTAAAACTATTCATTAAGCATCATTAAGCATTATTTAATATTTTATAAATAATACATTAGAAATACATATTATTTATATTATAGTATTTAAAATGTGTCTACACTATGAAATTATTGAACGTTTGTCTTATACGTGTTTACATTTTTTTGTAGGGCATTTGGGCTCCAAAAGCACAATTTTACTATTTTTAATGCTACCCTTTTCTATTTGGCTTCAGATGAATTCTTAATTTGGTTAGCTCATGGATCACTTCCCTTTCCTTTTTGGTCTTTCAACAAGCCTGTTGGAGAATGACAAACAAAGGAGCCAGTAGTTTGTTACCCACTAGTTAAGTAGTGTTCTTAAATGTATAAATTTTAAGACAGAATACTCTAATAGGAACAAATACACTAATCTCAGTGTTACATATGAAGGTTAATTAAAAACCACTTTAATGTAAAGCAGTAGAAAAATGATTATATAAATTGTTACAAATCTATGCAATGCAGTAATACCCATTAGAAGTGTTCTGCTTAAGGGTGTTCTAGTGCTTTTTAATACATAAACATAATAGAAGAAAATAACTACGCCAGTACAACTAAAGGTTATTTTACGTTTTCTCTATTATTCACATTTTATATCGTTATACTATAACACATTTATAAAATTGAATTAAAACAGTGGTTCTCAACCTGTGTGTTGCAATCCCTTTGTAACAATGAAAATACATCGCAGCATTAGGAAGGTTGAGAAAAACTGAATTAAAACATGAGGGTGCAGAGCAACAGAAACTCCTTTTCTTGATGGTGGGAATACAAAATGCATGGACGCAATGGAAAAGGTTGGCAATTTCTTATAAAATTAAACATAATCTTACCATATAATGCATATCATGCTCCTTGATATTTAAACAAATGATTTTAAAATGTATGCCCACAGGAAAACTTGCACACAAAGGGAAATGGGGAGATGTTGGCAATAGGATACAAAATTTCACTTATAAGATGAAGTTCTGAGGATCTAATAAATAGCATAGTGACTAGAATCAATAATACTGTATTGTTTACTTGGAATTTGCAAAGTAGATCTTAAGTGTCCTCACCATTACACACACACACTCACACACACAAAGGGTATGTACATATGTATGGTGGTTGGATATGTTAATTAATTTGATTGTGATAATTCTGACCCAATGTACGTACATGTGTGTCAAATGATCATATGAACATGCCATCGTAAATGCATGTTTCTGTGAAATAAGCCAGTTTGAAAAGATTACTGCCTGTTGCAGTGAGAATCAATCTTTGCAGCACAGTTCTGGAACACCAGACACTCAGAGTTGCAAGATATACAGGTGGGAATCACAAAACAGAAGGTAAGTATATAAAAGTAATGACTGCATTTGACAGCACTAGCCACTCCCTAGAACCATGCTCTCAGCTACTTCAAGAAGAAATAAATGATGCTAAAGACTAGCTTTGCAAAATATTCTTTCACATTACTATCTATCAGTGTCTCTTTCTCTATTGCAGATGGAAATTATTCCACGAGCATTTTCATTATGACACCAACTTCTCTTTTTGCATTTTAACTGTATTGAGCAATAATATTGCATTTATTAATAAGATACAACCGACAACTCCAATTCTAAGATCAATAGGTTATATTACTTATGATAATGGTAGTATATACAAATATTTGAGGTTCTTAAAAGAAGCCATATAGTTTTAAGACCCAGAAAGGTCCTTTCATAGTTAGAGTTAATACCCTGAAACACTGAAACCAATAAGGAACATTTATTTTCTAAACAGAAGGCACTCCTCAACCAAAGACGACATATGTATCTCTTTTCCTCCCAAGAGAAGTTTATATTCAATAAGCTCTTAGATCAATTCCCATATATTTTTTTTTTTTTTGAGACAAAGACTCAAGTTGTTGACCTGGGTAGAGTGCTGGAAAAGCATAGTTCACAGCAACCTCCAACTCAGGCTCAAGGGATCCTCTTGCCTCAGTTTTTCTATTTTTAGTAGAGATGGGGTTTGGCTTTTTGGCTCAGGCTAGTCTCGAACTCATGAGCTCAAAGCAATCCACCCACCTCAGCCTCCCAGAATGCTAAGATTACAGGTGTGAGCCACTGCACCAGGAAATTCCCATAATTCTTAAGAGACTAGACAAAAACATAGGGTTAGTAAATTTAATAAAGGGGAAAAAATCAAATAATCTCATATAAGTTCAATGTAAATATGTATTTATGTTCTCTGATGTTCCTCCTAACCTTATCTATGTTTGTTTTTTTATAATCAAAGTAAATCCCATGTAAAATAAAATTACCCATTCATTTCAGTTCAGTGGCGTTTAGTGGAATCAGAATACCTTACTACAACCTCCTCTGTCTAGTTCTAAGAACATTATGAACCCTAAATAGACTCTGTAGTCAGTATCATTCCTCCAATCTCTGACAATCACCATTCTCTTCTGTGACTCTATCTCTGTATATTTCCCTATTATAGACATTTCATATAAATCCAAATCCAATAATATAATATGTGACTTCCTGTGGCTGTTTTCCTTCATCTAGAACAATATAGTCAAGATTCATTTATATTGCAGCATATATTCGTACTTCATTCACGTTCATGGCCATAAAACATTTTATCGTGTGGATACATACTATTTTGTTATTCATTTATCAGTTGACGGACATTTGTGTTGTTTTATTTCTTTGGCTATTCTGAAAAATGGTACTAGGATAAAAATGGTAAAACTATTTGTTCCAAAAGCTACTTTCATTTTGTACGATATATAGCTAAGAGAATAATTGTGGAGTCTTTTGAGGAACCCATTTATTGAGTTGAGTCTGTATAATTCCACAAACATGCAAAGCCTTATAATATATCTAATTTTCGATATTCATTGTTCTCTTGCATCAATCCCTTAAATGCACATTGAAAGCCTAATTTGCTATTGTGGGTACATGCGTCATAATGAAATGACTGAGACACATTGCTAAGAAAATAAATAAGTATTCTGTTTCCATTTAAACTTCCCAATTAACCCATATGTCATCCTTTGAAAGTAATAGCAATCAAAACAGCTTGATAATGGCATAAAAAGAGAGACAGATCTATGGAATATAATAGAAAATCAGGTAGAATAGAGATGAAATCAGCCTCACATCACCATTCGATCTTTGATAAGGCAAACAAAAACATTCACTAGGGAATCGAATCCCTATTTAATACACAGTGTTGGAAAACTGGTTAGTTTCATATAAAACACTGAAACTGGACCTGCCCTATCACCATTTCCAAAAGTTAACTCATGCTCGATAAAAGATTTATATCTAAGGTACAAAGTTATACAAACTCTTAAAGAAAGTGTGGGAACAATTTAATATCATCATAGGGAAAGATTTTATTCAGATCCCACTGAAAACTGCAGCAGTGTTAAAAATTAATAAATGGGACTTGTTAAGTTAAAGAGCTTCTGCACAGCTAAGGACACAATCAATAAAACAAATAGACAACCTTCAGAATGAGACAAGATATTTATATGCTACAAGTCTGACAAAGCCTTGATAACTAGAATCTACAGAGAACTCAAATTAATCAACAAAAAAAGAGCAAACAATCCGATCTATAATTGGGCAAGAGACATGGTTAAATTTTAGTTGCAGTGAACATCATATCAAAGGCATGGGGGCTCCATGTGGACAGAGCTGAATATACTACATTGGATATAAATAAAAGGAATTTATTATAGGTTCATTATTAATAATTAACAGTGCCCTCTTTTGCATTATGTTATATAATCTTAAGCGGGAAGACGATTTTTTTTGTTTAGAATTATAAAATAAGCATTTTCAAGAGCCACTATAACTGGTGGGAGTAATTATCTGAGCCCTTCTGAAAAGTAATTTACAAATATATATCAAAAGGTTTAAAAATGCTCATATTCTTGGGCAGTGCCTGTGGCTAAAAGGAGTAGGGTGCTGGCCCCCTATGCCAGAGGTGGTGGGTTCAAACCCAGCCCTGGCTAAAAGCTGCCAAAAATAAAAAAAATTTTAAAAAACCCCAAAATTTGTATTCTTATTTAGAGTAATTCCACTTCTAGGAATATATTTACAGATGTGAACATAGATTTATACATACAATGTTAATTGTTTTCTTATAGCAAACATATTGAAATAATTAAAATACTCAATAGAAGTCTTGGGAGTGTAATCATTTCTTATAGTAATCTAAACATCAAATTTTCTGAAAAATAATTTAGAAGAAATGATTACACTCCCAAGGAAACTTGGCTCTAAGTCTATGGGAAAATATTGTGCTACTAGCATTGATCTCAAAATAAAACAGAAGAAAGATATCTACACACTAACGTGATATATATTTTCTAATTTTTTGAACCAACAATTCTAATTTTGGCTGCAACACTATCTCATTGTGCCTGTTGAAAGCACTTTGATGTGGTAGCCAGGTTTATTATTAGGTTCTTATATACCAGATCAAGTCACATAAAATAAAAATGAAGCCAGAGTTTTTCATCACAGAAATCTAATTCCTCATGTCATTTGAGAGTCATGGTGAACACTGCTCTGTTTTTATATTCTATATTCTTGATGGTATTTAAATCTAACTAATCACCTACAAATGAAAACACATCTATGAAACTAAATATTGTATATTGTTCAGTTTCATTACTCCAGAAATCATTTCCCAAGCTAATGGTGATGTGTTCCTGACAACATGACTCTAAATACTATGTACTTCAAAAATATTGCAAACCAAAGGCTTTGTCTAAAATATGGACTACTTTCAAAGCTGTACTCAAAGTAAATCTAGTCTAATTTTACTATATTTTAGTATAGTAAAGTCTATATTTAAAGTCTAATATTACTATATTTTAAACTGAGAAATAATTAAAATAATATATATTTTAAGTAAGCAAAAATTATGAGAGCCGAAATTAATAATATATGAAATAATAAAATATTAGAATTTACTTATAAATCTTTGGACTGTTTCATGAGGAAAATAAACTCTATCATGCTTAATGGAAAGGGGAGGATAAAATACAAACAAATCAGGAATAGCCAAGGGCTATATTAATAATTATTGATCATGTTAAAAAATATTATGCACTATTCTTTGCTAGGGGATTTAGAAATCTAGAAAATATGTTTTTTTTTCTTGGAAAATATATTATATCACAATTAAATGTAGAAAACTATGAACTATATATCAACCTATACCCTTAGAAGAAATAGAAATTATGTCACCTAATTTGTTCAAAGTAATCTGAAAAGCCAGACCATTTTTCTTGAAATGCTTCCATAGTTTCAGGAAGTGATGAATGCTAAAGAAACTCTCCTACAGCATAAAAATGATATATGGATATATTCTAATTAATTTATGAAGTGAGAATATCTATATATCTATGTATTAAAAAAGTAAGAAATATCACTCAGAAAATGAAATGCAACTTAAAAGTGTAGATATAAAAGTCCTAGAAAATCAAACACAGTGGCATATCAACCAAGTATAGCTTGTTAAAAAAGATTTTACACTTAAAATGTAAAATGGTTAAATATTTAAAAATAACATATGTATGTCATCAAACAAAATGTGTGATAATCTGAAGAGATACCAAAATTGAACTGACGTAATTCAATTACCACTTTTGATGTACAGTTCCCAACAGTCTAGAAATATAATCATGCCCCCCAAAAGCTAGAGAACAACTGTATTGTCATTAAAAATATAAAGAATCCTAGCATTGCCTTAATTGTGAAAAAAAGTCAGAAAAGTAGCAAAAATGAGGTACATAACAATTGCAAAAGAAATGATTCTTTTTGAAAAATGAGAACAACAAAACCACAAAATATTTTAGCATATTTTGAAAGCAGAATATTAACCACAACAGTCAATAAAATATGGAAAATATGTATGCAGTAACATCTGAAGGAAAGCAAAATAAAATTTTAAAATGAGTTTTCAGGTATTTAATTGTCATTGCTTTTTTATTGCTAATACTAAGTGTTGGCCAATTTGGAAAACATGAATTTCTCCAACAAAAAATATGTGTATTTTTAGTTTTGGGTACATATTTGGTAATTTTTGCACTTAGGCTCAGAGTATTCCTATTCAAACTTTTGCTACAAGGAAATTCAACAGACTATTGTGGTTTTCTCTGTTTTTTTTATTGATCCATAGTATTTGTACATATTCATAAAGTACCTGTGAAATTTTGTTACATTGGTGGAATGTGTAATGATCAAATCAGGATATTCAGGTCTCCATACCACAGGTCTTTACCTCTTCTTGAACTGAGAAAAATATCAAGTTAAACAAGGTGTACTGAACTATTCAACAATGAAAGTTATTTTAAAAACCACTATGGGTCCAATTAATGGAATAGCATGAACCATTAAAGTAATGAGCACAAGGTCTTATTTTCAAATAATGAAAATCTTCTATCTTTGTGAAAATACTAAATGCTATTGAATGATACTCTTTAAATGCACTAATTGTGGAGTATGTGAATTACATTTCACTAAAGATGTTACCAAATAAAGAAAACCTAAATACAGAAAATGTTAGGATTTAGAAATAAAGTTAATGATATTTACATAAGCTAAGTTATAAAGCAGCATGTGAAACGGTATGTAAAATATAATCCACTTCTCTATAAAACATAATAAAGCCCAAATGATAATTAAAGTCTTTTTAAATTATAATCGAGAGGATAATCAAACACAAATCAAATTTTAATTAGAAAAGTAAAAATAACAACAAAGAAGATATTTTTAAATTATCAGGGAATACTATCTGCAAATATATGCTAATAAATATAATTTTCAGTTAAAGAATACACTTCTACACAAAACAAAAATTTTCTTGAAGTACAACTCCTGAATAAAACAAAGACCATGGAAAATATTGAAAAAGTAAAAAAAAAAAAAAAAAGTTATTCCCAAAAATATAGCACTAGATTTAAATGATTTTACAGATAATTTCTTTCAAATTTCAAGATGCAGATAATTAATTTCATGGGTAAATTATTCTATCAATCATCTATAAAAATAATTAAGATTCATGGTTTACAAAGCTAATTTAAACTGAATACTATACCCAGATAGAAATAAGATAAAGCTGTACAGACTAATCACAAATATGCTAATTTTAATAGTGTAGTTAATACAACCTCAGCAAATAAAATCCATTTTGGTATTAAGAGATGCTATTTCATGAAGAGGAAATTGTTTTTTCATTAGGTCATAAATATATAAATCATGTATACATTAATGCATTTATGGGATACTATGTGCTGATTTTATATACAATTTGGAATGCTTACATCAAACTGGTTAACATAGCCTTCACCTCACTTAATTATTGTGTTAAGACGTTTATACTCTACACTTAATAGATTTGACATGTACCCTCGCAATATGCACCAAAGGTGTGTTCCCACTGTTTACCCTCCCACCATTCGACCTCTCCCTCCCCTCACATCCCCCTCCATGAAGAGGAAATGATTATTTCATCAATAAAATAGTTACTTTGTATTAAAAGATTTGTTTATATATCACTATAAAAATTATATTTTATGTAATAATTATATTTCCTATAATATAAGCAGAGAGGTTCGGGGGAAAATGATATCAACTCCTCAGAATTCTAAAAGATATATTGTATATATATGTATATAATCGTAAACACATAGATCATGTATAAATTAATGCACTTATGGGGTACAATGTACTGATTTCATATAGAATTAGGAATGCTTACATCATACTGGTTAATATATACCTCATCTTGTTTACTTAATTATTGTGTTAAGACATTTATACTCTATATTAATAGATCCAACATGTACCCTTGCATTATGCACCATAGGTGTGATCCCACCATTCACCCTCCCTCTTTCTGACTTCTTCCCTCCCCTCCCATCCCCCCTCCTCCCTCCTTCATCTTGGACCATAGTTGTGATCTACTCTTCATATGAAAGTGTGAGTGATTGTAAATTGGTTTCATTAATAGAACCGAGTACTTTGGACATTTTTTCTTCCATTCTTGAGATATTTTACTAAGTAGGATATGTTCCAGCTCCATCCATGTAAACATAAAAAAGATATTTTATTTAGAATCCATAGCTGCTGTTGTTAATAATGTGCTCTTACTGTATGTTGGTCACTATAGTAAATATTTTGTATTTGTTACCTTATTTAATCCTTATAGTAACTCTAAAATGAGTTATTATCTGCACCTTTGTTACAAATGAGTAACAGTCTCAGGAGTTTGAGTAAGACATGAAAAGATGATTAACTTGTAAATGCAAAATTACTCCACACTACCAGCCATAATGCAATACAGGCTTTGTTTCAGTGATTAAGAATTTTGATCTTAATCCAAGAGCCAACATTATTTCAGTTGAAACAAAAGACAAGAAATGATGTCCACTACCATAGTAATTCTTTAATAGTAGTCTGAATGTCTTACCCAAGCAATAAGAGAACAAATGATTTAACTATTGGAAAATTGATCACAAAATAATTAGTATCTTGATGGAGACTTCACATATTTTATGTTTACCTGGATGGACCTGGAACATATTCTTCTTAGTAAAGTATCCCAACAATGGAAAAAAAAAAATCCAATGTACTCAATACTACTATGATCTCAATTGATCATGGTATATAATTACTTTAATGTGCTTTTGAATTCTGTTTGCTAGTATCAATCTCAATTTTGAAGAGATATGTTTGCATGTAACTTTTATTCTTTTAGGATTCTTGTCTAGTTATGGTATGAATGCAATTCTGAACTCATGAACTGAGTTGGGAGGATTCCCTCTTATTAACATTTTTGAAGAGTTTGAGAAAGATTGGCATTAATTGCTCTTTAAATGTTTACTACAATTCATCAGTATAGTAACAGGTCCTGGGCTTTTATTTATTGGCGGATTTTTACTTTCTGATTCAATGTCTTCATCAATTATTTCTCTGTTCATTTTTTCTATTTATTCTTGGCACAATGTTGGTAGGTTTTATATTTCTAGTAAATATATACATATGTGTATATATATTTTAAGATATTTACTTTATGGTGTGTAACTAAGTAGTTTTCAGTTATTGTTTGTATTTCTGTGGTATCAGTTTATTCTTTCATTTCTGATTTTGAGTCTTCTTTTTGTCCAGTTAAATATCAATTTCATTCTTGTCAGAAAGCCAAGACTTAGTTTCATTGAATTTTTTCCATTGTTTTGGAGCCTCAGTTTTATTTATTTTTTCTCTAATGCTTTTTATTTCTTTCTTTCTGCTAACTTTAGGCTTAGTGTGTTCTTTTAGTACCTTGAAGTATAAAGTTAAGCTATATCATAGTATGTATTTCTTAAATTTTGACAGAATTTAGTAATGAACATATTTATACCTGGAGTTTTCTTCATGGGAAATATTTTATTATGAATTCACTTTTATTTAGCGCAATAAAGCTATTTATAGTTTTGTGTGGCACATATATTTGATGTTTGCATTTCTCACAAATGACCTCTACTCGTATCATTTCACTTCAGGCAAAGATATTTCAGGGTTTTGACTATATTGTGGAATTTAATTATTTAATTTCTCCTGCCTCATATCACAAAGGACAATGTCTTGCAAATTTTTTTCTATGGATATTAAGCTAAATGTTATTAATCCCTATGGGTTGTATCCGAGTTGAGTGTTATCATTCGCCCTTGGGAGGATGTTTAAAGTCAGCTTGTACATTTATCTCTCTGGCTTCTGGTTTTCTTTTCATTTATAGCACCTTGTGTTTTCACTTTATTCCCTCGCAAGCTAAGCTCTGGTGTTTCTCTTAAAATTTCAGCTAGCATATTTTTTAAGTGGAAGAATCCTCATGCATTTTAGATTAATCACCATGATAATGGAAGTGGAAGTGCCAAGTCAAAGAGTAATATAAACCTTTCAAACCTATGAAAAAAATGTGTGGGTTTCCTCTTGGTATCTGATAATGAAGGATTTTGCATTGTTTAATTCTCTCTATAGTGCTATAATGAACTCAGATTAATTACTTAGCCTTTTTTTTATTCATTGTGATATAACCCACATAACCATGAAATTCACTTATTTAAAGTTACAACCCAATATTTTATAGCACATTCACAGGCATTACGTCAAATAATTTTAAAGCATTTTCATTACTCTAAAGACAAACCATGTACCCATTAGCAGTTATTACCAATTTCTTTGATCCCATCTTTACTCCCTTAAATCCTGACGACAACCAGTCTACTTTCTGTGGGTCTGGATTTGCATATTCTAGACATTTTATGTAAATGCAACCCTAAAAGTGTGATCTTCTGCTCTGGCTTCATTCACTTATCATGTATGATGTTTCCAAGAGGCATCCATGTTGTAGCAGTATCATTACTTCATTCCACTGCAGTGCCCTCCCAAATTCCACAATATGGATATACAACATTTTATTTGTCAATTCATCACTGGATAGATAATTCCTGTGTTTTTACTGTTTGCTGATTATAAAGAGTGCTCCTATAAATATTCATGTAAGGTGTATTTTTTGTGAACATATGTGTTTGTTTGCTTTGGGTTCTAATTTCTCCACAATGTTGCCAACACTTGTTGTTACTTATGTGTGTCTTTTATTAGCAGTCTTACTGGGAGTCAAGTAAGCCTCACTATACTTTTGATTTGCATCTCCTTCCTGGTTAATAATGCTGACCATCATTTCATGTGCTTAATAGCGGTGTGAGTGGGGAGATGTTGCTTCAGTTCCTTTGATTGTATTTTAATGGGGTTATTAATGTACTTAATTATTGAGTTTGAAAGTTTAAATAAAATATATGTATTCTAGACATGTCCCATAGTAGAGATATAAATCACAAATATTTTTTCCAATTCTTGGACTCTATTGATGGTGTCCTTTAGGGAGCATTTTTTAAAATTTTTGATGTCAATTTATTGACTTTTCCCCATCAATTGTACTTTTGATGTTATGTCTAATAAGACAATATGTAAGTCAAGATCACAAATTTTCCTGTAAGAGTTTTCTTTTACAGCTTTTATAGTTTTTGCTCTTTTATTTTTATTATACATATCTACCGAGTTAATTTTTGTGTATAGTATGAGACATAGGTGAGATACAATTCACTTATGTGTGGAAATTTAGTTTTCCCAGTATTATCAATATATTTTTTCCTTGATGATTTTTTCTTGGAATCCTTGCCAAAAATCAATTGACAAAAAATGTGAGGGTTTGTTTATGGCCTTTTAATTATGTTCTATTAATTTATATTTCTATATTTACTCCAGTACCACACTGTCTTGATTATTGTAACTTTGTAGTAAGTTTTTATGTCAGGAACCTGGATCCCATCTTAATATTTTGCAAAATTGTTTTGGCTACTTTAAATATCTTAAATTTTTATATGAATTTTAGTATCAGCTTTTAAATTTTTGTCAAAAAAGATTCTGATGGCTCGGCGCCTGTGGCTCAAGTGGCTAGGGCGCCAGCCACATACACCTAAGGTGGCGGGTTCGAATCCCCAGCCTGGGCCCGCCAAACAACAATGATGGCTGCAACCAAAAAAATGGCCGGGCATTGTGGCGGGCGCCTGTAATCCCAGCTACTTGGGAGGCTGAGGCAGGAGACTCGCTTGAGCCCAGGAGTTGGAGGTTGCTGTGAGCTGTGATGCCATGGCACCTACCCAGGGGGATAGCTTGAGGCTCCGTCTCAAAAAAAAAAAAAATTCTGAAATATTGAAAATATTTCCTTTTCATCTTTAGATCTCTTTGGAGAGTATGCCATCATAACAATGTTAAATTGTTCGATCCAGCAATATGAGATGTAATCCCATTTATTTGGCTCTTGTGCAATTTACTTCAACAGCACTTTGTATTTCTAAGAGTATAGGTTTTGAGTTTCTTTTATCAAAATTTATTCTTATGGTTTTTATTATATTATAAATTTAATTTCTCACTAAATTTTGTTTTTACAATATTTATTTCAAGTGTGTATGAATAAAATTGATTTTTGTATATTGATCTTACATCCTACAATCTTGCTGAACTACTTTATTAACTCTTATAGTTTTTATTTTAACAGAGCAGCATTAGGAATACTAAAAAAATGCGCAGAAAGTACTATTTCCATATTTCTCTTCTTTCCTACATGCACAGATTTTCTCCTATTATTACTATCTTGTGTTAATGTGGTATATTTATTGAACCTCATTGTCAGTGAACCAATTTTGGAACATAATTGTTAACTCCATAGCTTACATTACAGTTTACTTTTTATGTTTCTATCTCATAACTTTTCTCTATGTACATTTATTAAAATCTGTATGTACAAGATTGTGTCATCTACAAATAGTTTTCTTTCTTCGTAATCTACACTTTTATTTCAATGTCTTGTCTAATTACTCTGGATGGAATTTCCAGTACAATGTTGAATAGAAGTGGCTACATTTTATGTTTCTGGTTTTAGGGAAAAAAAAATTACTCTAGTTAACATTATATTTACTTACATTACACAAGAACATTGGGTCCTTCATTGAAGTCATTCGTCAGATTAAAAATACTTGTTTCCATTTCAGTTTATTAAGCATTTTGCTTTTCTTTTTCTTTTCATAAGAAGGCATTGGATTTTTCTTTTTTGAATATTAGCAAATGCCCTTCTATTCTCTTTTTAATTATTTTTACATTGTGCCCATTAAGTGGGAGTACACCAAATTCAATACCTAATAATAAAGCCAGTAGGTCTTAAATTTTTCAAATACTTTCACTACATCTGTGGTTAGTTTCTTGTGATTTTGGCTTCATTCTCTTAAAAATTATTTTTAGTTGTTAAATAAACTTTGCAAACCTGATATAGATAAATTCTCCATGGTCATGATATACCTTTTTTTTTTTCCAGTTTTTGGCTGGGGCTGGGTTTGAACCCGCCACCTCCAGTATATGGGACCAACACCCTACTCCTTTGAATTACAGGCATTGCCCTATGATATACCTTTTTAAATCTCCTACTGAATTTGGTTTGCTAGTATTTTTTGAGGTTTATTTTGGTCAATATTCATAAAACATATTGGCTTGCAGTTTTCTTTCTTGTGATGTCTTAAGTTGGTTTTGATATCAAGGTAATGCAGATCTCATAGAATGAGTTGAGAAATATTCTGTCCTCTTCTAGCTTACTTACATTTTATCTATAAGCTGGACAGAATTACCAGTTTTCAATAACAAAGTGAGTATTTGTGTATTATATTTTTTAAAAATCAACAATAATATTTTTTAGGTCATGTGTATGTTTAGGTCTGTATATTTATTTATTTATTTATTTATTATTTTTTGCAGTTTTTGGCCAGGACTGGGTTTGAACCTGCCACCTCTGGCATATGGGGCCGGCACCCTACTCCTCTGAGCCACAGACACCACCCTGTATATTTATTTTTTAATATATAAAGTAGATCAAACTAGCACATTATAAAATAAAAATTAAAATGAAAAATACCAAAGTAATTCTACTTTCTTTTAAATATATTTTAAATATTTTTTTTTTCTTAGAGCTGGAGTCTTTTGATGTTGTCTGACTTGGACTCAAACTGCATATACTCAAGCAATCCTGCCCTAGCCACCAAAGTATCTGAGATAGTGGGCATAGCCTACAGCACCACATTATTTTCTGTTAAATTTCCCATTCCCCTATCCTTTCCAAGAAGGGTTATCTCCTTTATGAACACCTGCGTTTCCTTCTAAATACACTGAACATATAAAAAGCATATATTGTTATAGATCAGTGGTGTGGAATGTGCAACCGTAAGTCCACATGTGCTCTTCTAGGGCCCTAAGGGTGACGTTTTGACTCAATCCAAATTTTACAGAACAAATCCTTTTATTTTTGTTAATACAGTTTTTTTTTTTAATTTTTAACATGAACATATTTAAAATGCCAAATAATAAAACAAGTTTCAACAAACTAATCCTCCAAGATTGTCCAGCACAGTTAGAACATTAGTAAGCCATATAAGGTCTAAATTGATGACTGCCATGTCCCTTATTTAGTTCTATCTTCTCCTGCCCAACTGGTGCCACTACCACACAAGGCTGATTAGGGAGAGTTTATGGAAGTTGGGCATGCTGTTCTGTCATTAGATTTTTAAAATGATACACTGTGTTTCTTTTTGAAGTGGAATTTGCGAATAGTTGCACAGCTTGACATTATTTTTTTTATTCTGTCTCCTTAATAGCCCATCATGTCAAAGAAGACCAAGGAACAATGCTGAAGGGAAATTTTCATTTTCTTAATGAGGCTTGACAGAATTACAATATTATCTTATTTTTGACAAAGATAAGATGATTGTCTTGCTTTGTGATACTACAATATCAAAATTACAGAAATTCAGTGCTCATTATTATAATATTCATAAGGCCCACAAATATTTTAAATTAGGGTGACACGCACAAAATGTTGTATTACAGAAATTAAAAGATGAAAAGCAAAAGAAAAGACAATTCTTTCAACAGCAATAAGACCTGGAAATAATGACACTGAAGAATGACTATGAAGTAGTTTGTGTATGTGGGGAAAAGGGAAGCCATTCAATGATTTAGAAATTGTGAAAGAATGCATGGTTAAAATTGTAGGATTTTTGGACTCAAATAAAATTTCAGAACAAAAACTGCCTCTTTCAAGGAGAACCGTAACTGATCAGCAGCATGATTTAGCCTTCGAAAGAACAACTTCATGCAAAATTTCAAAAGAAAAAATATATATTCCTCAATCTCTTTGGATGAATCAATTTATACTATTTACCTGGTGCAGGTTTTATACTTAATTCAGGCCTTAATTGAAGATTTTCTTTGCACGAAGAGTTACTTGCTTTGGACACTCTTGTGAACAGAACTAAGAGAGTAAGTAGCTTCATCAAATCTCAACATAAATGTTGTGAAGTTTGTCTGAATTTGCTAAATCTAGTGAGTGTATTTACAGATGGTGTACCTTCCATTACAGGAAAAAGAAGAGTTTATTGAATAAATAAGAAATATTAACAGATCCTGATGTTCTCATTTCTTTCCATTGTATTTTGCATCATCAACATTTCTATGCTAAAGCTACTACACTTTGCAACAAATAAAAATATTTTTAACTATCTTCATGCAAATTTAACACCACATCAATGGTTTCATAACATGCCGCAGTTGAACAATGAGGTATTCAGTGTAGATTTGCTTTTTATTATAAAGTGTGTTGGCTATCACAGGGACAGGTATTAGCCAAAAGTTTATCTCTGTGAGAAGAGATAGTTAAACTTTATGAAAAACAGAATCAACAATGCTAATTATTGAAGGAAGATTTCTGTAGGTATGCAAAATTTCTTCTGTGATATTATGTGAAATCAAAATGACTTGAATATTTATTTGCAAGGTACAACTAAGTCTATATATGATATATGGTAAAAAAAAAATCAACCATTTTGGAAAAAAGATCTCTTTTTTTAAACATTTAACTCAAAAATAATTGCAGATGAACATTTTCTTCACTTAACAAAGCTCATTGATGAGTGGGTCATATACCAGTCATTTGAAGAAAATACATGTGTTCTATGCCTATTAATTGGAGAATATGATGAAAGGTGCACTGACTTTGAGAATCATGATATCACACTCAAGTTAGCATTTCAGCCTTTCCTAGTTGATATCACTGAGGCAAGGAACCTATAGAATTATAGATGAAATTGATTGCGCTCTCAATAGACAGCATCTTGAAGTCATTATCTGATGCTAAGAAAGATCCATTTGAAATATGGAACATGTCTGAAAATGGATTCTCCCTTTTAAACCACTTATTGCCAGGAATCTACATTTTCCTACCTAAAGCAAATCAAGTTACCCTTAAGTTCACAAATGAATGATACCTATCTAAAGGATCAACTGAAACGATGCACTTTAGTGCTGCAACCAAATATTCAAATGTTTTCCAACAAAAAGTAGACACATCAAAGTCGTCAAAGGTTAGCGACCTTTAAAATAAATGTCTAAACACAACAATTGAATAAGTGAGGTGAATGATATGTTGACCAATTTGATGTGGTGAACATTTTAAATTGTATATAGAGTCAGCACATTGTACTCTGTAGTGTAGTAATATACACAATTATGATCTAATAAAATATATGAATAAATAGCTTTCATTTTTGAAAATGATTAAGTACACAGTAGTTAGATTTTTACAAAATAATGTAAAATTTTATGTATATCTAATTGAAGTTTCTTGAATGTGGCCCATTTGATTACAGATAAAATAATACAGCCTTCCAACTTGAAAAGCTTCCCAATTCCAGGCATAGATCATCTAATCCATTCTCATTATATTTGCAAAAGTAATAACTTAAAGTACACACTGTCTACTAGAGTAATCTTTATGGTGATTTATATTTCAATGTGCTTTGAATTTCTCTAACGTGAACTTGTCATCAGTGGGCATTGGTTATAGGTGAGATTCAAGTGTTTGCCCATTCTCTCAAATTGTTGCTACAGACCTATATATCCTATTTTTCATTTGCTTTAGTTGATTTGCCTTTTATTTTAATTGGCCTCATACCACTTAAATACTAATCTCTCTCCTAGAAAATCACATACCATGAAGAGCTTTGATTCCTGGATCAACACTGCACACAGGTGTAAGCCTATTTCTTCAATTTCCCTTTGATATTATTCCCCTTGAATCACAAGCAGAAGTAAGCTTCTTTTTGTTTCTAGAGCTAGTGAAAATTTTTAAAAGGGAAAAGAAAAAAATCTCATAAAGATCTTTCTAGTTCACAGGGTAATGCAGAGTCTCATATAGAGCTTGACAAATGGTTACATCTTTCTGTATCTGTCCTGCTTATATCAGGTCATAAAGATTTTGAGACATTGTATTTATTATAGATAGTTGCTAGATAATGTAATTTTACTTTTCATTTGAGTTCAACTATGTCAGGTTTTACATAAAGATTTTCCTTTCTTTTTGTTGTGTTTTATTGGTTTCTTTTGCTATCTTGGCATGTTTAAATTATTACTATCAGTAATATTTTCTGATGTCTCATATATTAGCCTATTTTTTCATTTGCTTGTCATCATCCCTTGTACTTTAAATAGATGGTATGTATCTTATTTGCATGTATCAATGAGGGACACATTTGGTCTTAATACACATTTTATTTTAAATTGTTATTTTTATTGTTAACTCATCTTTATTTTAATCTTTATAATAGTAAATCTGGGGAATTTTCAATTTTTTATTGTTATACTTTCTTGTGTGTGTGTTCTTTTTTTATTAAATCATAGTTGTGTACATTAATCCTATCATGGAATACAGAATGCTGTTTCTATATACAATTTGAAATACTTTCATCCAACTGGTTAACCTAGCCTTCATGTCATTTTCTTAGTTATTGTGTTAAGACATTTATATTCTACATTTAGAGAGATTCACATGTACCCTTATAGGATGCACCATAGGTATGGTACCACCAATCACCCTCCCTCTACCCATCTTCCCCCCTCCCCTCCCCTCCCTCTCCCCTTTCCCCATATTCTTGGGCTAAAATTGGGTTATAGTTTTCCTATGAAAGCTATAAATTAGTTTTGTAGTAGGGCTGAGTACATTGGATACTTTTTCTTCCATTTTTGAGATACTTTGCTAAGAAGATGTGCGTGTTCTTTTTATATTATTTGGAGGGCTTTTCATATTTTTATTTTTTCTAATAATTATTTTTAATCTATAGTTATAATTTTATATATAATATTCAATTTTTCTTTTTAATTCTTTGTATTTTCACCTGAAGCAGTGACAAAACTAGTTTGTATCAATTTCTTTCCTGTTTTCCTTAATTATTATAATTACTTACATATTAGCATGCTTCATCTTTCCATGTTATATCATTAAGTTTAAGCTTGAAGAATTCACTCAGTATTTTCCAGAAGTTCTGCTGATGAGTTTTTTTTTTTTAAACTTTTTTTTTTTTTTGGAAATGCATCATTAAATTTTAGCTTTGGAGGTGATTTCATATGTTGTTAGATTTTTCTGTTTATTTGTTAAAGTTCTATTTTATTTAGCATTCTGAAAATATCAATTGTCTTCTGCCTTCTGTTTCTTATGCAGAAGTAATAGCTTTTTAATAATAGATTACTAATGCTCATTTGAAAATAACCATGTATACTTTCTCCCATCTCTGACTATTTGTTAAAATTTGTTTTTTACTTTGGCTTTTGCTTGCATTAATTTGACTAAGTGCATAAGTGTGGTTTTCTTTGTATTTATTTATCCCACTGGGGCTTGCTGGGATTCCAAAATCCTGAAATTTGCGAGTTGAAACTTTCTACCAATTTCTGATGTCACATCTGCAAATTTTGTGTCTATTTTATATGTTCTTCTCTTTCTTGGACTCTCAATACATACATGTTAGACTCAGTAATGTGCTCCTATTTTTCTTATGCTGTGTCCATTTTCAAAAACTATATTATTTTTATCATGTGTTTCACATTGACTATTTTCCATTGACATCTTTTCCATTTTATTCACTCATCTCTTGTCATGTCCCGTCTGCTGTTAAACATATCCTACACGACCTGAATTTGAGACATCGTGTTTTTATTTCCAGAATTTTAATTTGATTCTTTCTGAAAGATTCTAAGTTATTTTAAGTACCTCAGAGTTTTCATTACTCTATGCAATATTTTTCTTGTCTTATGGAAAAATGCTATTTTAATGTCTATGTGGTAACACAAATATCTTAATATACTCTAGGTTTTTTTCTATTATTTGTATTGTCCTCCTTTTTCAGTTCAGAAACATCTAACTTTTGTATATTGCTTTCCTAATAAGGGTATAAATTAGCACAGTTGTTCTAGAAAGTAATGTGACAAAAAGGAGCAAATAAAGTGATAATAAGAAAATGTAAAATATTTATATGCTGTAATGTACTGAATGCATTCTAAGGAATATAATTAATGCAAATCAATAAATGTATGAACATTTTTAAGCACGTATATCTTAACTGCACCACTGTAAACATAATTAAACCAAAGAAAGCAATCTAAATGTTCACTAAATGAATCAATAAATAAATTATAGTCTATTATTGTGTGTGTTCATAAAAAGTCACATTTTAACATTTATTAAAGAAAAGAACTTTGGGCTCGATGCCTATAGCTCAACCGGCTAAGGCGCCAGCCACGTACACCTAAGGTGGCGGGTTTGAATCCCCAGCCCGGACCCACCAAAACAACAATGACGGCTGCAACCAAAAAATAGCCGGGCGTTGTGGCGGGCACCTGTGGTCCCAACTACTTGGGAGGCGGAGGCAGGAGACTCGCTTGAGCCCAGGAGTTGGAGGTTGCTGTTGGCTGTAATGCCACGGCACTCTACCCAGGGGGACAGCTTGAGGCTCTGTCTCCCCCCCCCAAAAAAAAAGAAAGAAAGAAAAGAACTTTGCTATAACATTTTATGTAAAGAAGAAGGATATAAACTGGTTGACTGTACTTTCACTGACCCACAACTGTCCATCAGCTGAGTCACTCTGTCTTTTTAGTATAAAAGTAAATTAATTTTCAATCAATTTCATATGCTCTGTGGGAAGCGCAAGGGCATCCACAAGATTACCAGAAATTACCAGAGACAAGTCTTTTTTCTGACATTTATGATCCTAATAATATTACTCTAATAATTTCTCAATACCCTTTGCAATTCAATTATCGTATGTTTCTTCCACCTGTCCTACTCATTCACACGCACACACTCACAACTCGAAGAAATAAGGTTTCTGATATACATAAAGTTCGTGTGCAATTTAAAATAGTTGGCTTACATTGCACATGAACTATATGGACATCCTATATATTAACATTTATCATTAAATTTATTTGGATCTTAATATATCAAATTATTTTCATTTTATTCATTATCATTTTCAAAATTATTGTAATGACACTATATACTCAAAACATTAAAAATTATAATAACAAAGAATTTTAAGGAGCACTAAGAAGAAAAACACTAACTAAAAAATATTGTCTGGTAGATTTTTTTAAACTGATATCAACCTGAGAATAGACATAATTCATTTGACACACTAGGCAACTCGATAAGCAACAAATAACCGAATGGAAACAAATGTATGCAGGCATTCGCTATCAGTTAGCCAGATATGGGTTCTGAAAGCACACATACAAAAAATTCTTCATTATTTGGACTAGTACAGAAAATGAAGATAAGCACATACACAAATAGGCATAGACTTACACACATATCTTTTATCTATTATTCAGGCATGAAACATGTAATAAGTACACAGGTGGATTTGCCATATTAAATAGTGAAAGCATACACACAGATACACACATTAACACAAAGTTTCCCTGGAGATTGCATGCATAGTTATTTCTTCACTAAAGCAACTTCTTTCACTCTATTAAGATTAAAATGAGAAGTATCAAATATTATTGTGTTATGTGGTTGTATTCTCAATTCTCAAATATGTTGGGAGTCTTCAGATTTCCACAAAAATTGGGAAAAATACCATGAATTAAACAGAGCTGAGAAGAATCCTACTATAGATTTTTTTTGGATAATTAAGCATTAAATTATTTTAGGAGGGTTTTACTCTGTAGCACCAATATTTCTTTTCTTTAATAAAATAGTTTAAAAACAATAGTAAATTATTAAGCATATAGTATAACTAGATATTTTAAAAACCAAAATTTTAAAATAAATAAATAGTTATTTTGAAGGAAAATGTTTCTATAGGTTTACCTATGTTTAACAGCTGTCAAATGAAGTGACATTTCTCATATTTTATTTTCATGTGGAGAGAAGTGGGATGAGTAGAGTTGGTTTTGAAGAAAAACTTAGATTGGTTGAACTCTTTCAAGTCAGAAAGGAAGTTACAGTTATAACGAGAAAGTTAAATGATGACATTAAAATTCCACCAGCTGATGTATTAAGTTTGTACAATGAAGGTATAGTAAGATAAGTAAATATACGAAAGAAATATTTATTATTGCCGCATACATACAAGGTAATTTTAAAGTTATACTTCATGTTATTCTCTCATTTAATTCCACAATTACTGTACAATTAAGATAACTTATTATTCAAAAATTCAAAGTGATGGAATGGAGGCTTATACAGGTCAATTTTTTCCCCAAACCACAGAGCTAATAGTGACATAGTTCAAATTTAAACCCAGATATATCTGATCCAAAAGGCTTTTTGCCCCCCTGGAATCTGGTTTTGTAACACAGGAAGTTATCCCTGAATTATCTCTGCTTCTATTTTATTTCTAATCATAAATATAAAAGGTAGTAAAAAATCAACACAGTCAACCCACACCCAAAATCCCAGAACATACTTAATAGAAACACACATACATTAGTCTTTTTCATTTATAACTTTCCTTTCTCTCAATTTCAACTTTTGGAAATTAGCTGGTAGATGAATTACATGGGTGAGAAGAAGTTACAGAAATAGAATAAAAAAAAAAAGAAGCAGGTTAACATATTATTAGGAAGAGTTTGGATTAGGTTAGATACTATTACAGGTTAGCATACTATTAGAAAGAGTTTGGATTCTGCTTCATTCTTCAATTCCTTCGGGCATCTCCTCTGCAGGACGCTAGATGCATGAGTATTCAGCATCAGAACGAATACTTCCTGTGACTTCATGCAGCAACCAATTTCAATGCTGTGCACTATTAGAAAGTTTTCCTTTATTGAGTAAAATTTTTCTACTCTGTAACTTCACCCCTTAATGCTAGTTATGCCCTTTAGGCCTACAAGAAAGAAATCTATTCCTTCTTTCACATGACAGCTCTTCAAATATTTCAAGACAACTAGCATGTCTCCCCTTAGTCTTCTTAACCCCAGGCTAACCACCCACGGAAGATTATATTGTAGCGTTAATATGTTCACCTTGCATTTTCTATACTCCCACATGTCTTACCCACTGTTACTTCTCTCTAAAATAGTGGGAACAATGAAAAATTATGACATATATGAAGCAAATTATATAATCCCAGTCACATCCTACTTTACTCCCTCACATAGCTTCTTTGCAGACCTTCCATATAGTGAAGATCCATAAGATTTTAAAGAAAGAAATCATCCAAGAATCATTCCTAAATCAGCAAGATTTATTTCAACCCTAAAAATCACAGATATAAAAGCCAAGTGAATTCTAGGACTCATCATAATTCATGCTGGAACTACCCACAGCAGCAAAGATTGAATGTATAAAATATACTTGATTCTTTAAAACAAATTTATTTAGAGTGGCGCCTGTGGCTCAAAGGAGTAGGACACCAGCCCCCTATACCAGAGGTGGCAGGTTCAAACCCGGCCCCGGCCAAGAACTTTAAAAACTGCAAAAAAAAAAAAAAAAAAAAAAACAAATAAATAAAAAAAATTATTTAAAAAATTTATAGGAGCAAGTGCAGCAACAGAAATGAACCATGTTTCTATAAGCACATTTTGGAATAGAATTTGTGTTTGAATTCTAGATATACACCATTTACTAGCTCTATTTTTCCATACAATTTAAAAATACTCTCTGAATCTCAATTTCCTTAAAAAAGATAAGATGATTTTAATTCATATGTTTACTGTAAAGATGAAAAAGAAGCTATGTATAGCAGGATGGAACATAATAATTTTATTTGTAACCATACAAACAAAGGTATTGAAATAATGAAATGAATTGTTTACTTCATCTCAAAGGTTTACGCCAAATATGTGACATAAATGCCATTCAACAAATGGAAAAAACTTCATCATGTTAGGAATGAAGTACTTTTGGGATCCATGACAGTCAATCAAGGATATTTAGTTCAATGAACATGGTGAATTTAATCCACACATTAACCTCAGTTCCCAATTTAAATCCCATTAAAATGACAGTAAAATATTTAAAGGCATAAATCCATAAGCTTAAAGGAAAGAGAAAAAATGACAGACAACAAGAAATGAAACACAACTTCAAAAATTGGAGAGCAGATAGACAAGTGGAAATTGGTATAGTGGTCCAGAGAAAGTTAAGTATCTGCAAGGGTAAGGGCCAACAAGAAAACCAATCTGTGCTGTGGCATCCTAGAAAGACTAAGGAATTGTATGGCAGATTTCAGAGACAGGGACATGGGTGTCAATACAAACAGTACTAGTTGTTCACTTCTCTTTTCACACTTCACATAAAATCTATACATTTAAATATCAAAGTTGATCACTTAGTATAAATTCAATTTTCCACAAGACATAATTCAGCTATGTTCTCAGTCACTTTATAAAATGGATGATCTTCCTCCCAGTTTCTCCTAGCATGTTTCTCATTTCCATCTGAGATATCACCAGAAGCACCTTTAGCATTATTATAGGATATGGGACAATATTCTTTTCATAATTATATAAACATGTTTCCTATGATGGTAGAAGCTTTCCCCACAGCTCTCCTTTCCTCTTCTCCTTCTGAGCCCTCACCAGAATCAACTTTAACATACTTATCATGAATAATTTCATGTGTCAACCAGATTTAGCCATTAGGTACCTAGACATTTGACCGAATATGATTGTGGGCATGTC
Organism: Otolemur garnettii; assembly: GCF_000181295.1. Classification (NCBI taxonomy): domain Eukaryota; kingdom Metazoa; phylum Chordata; class Mammalia; order Primates; family Galagidae; genus Otolemur; species Otolemur garnettii. The sequence continues at coordinate 9,683,714 of NW_003852451.1, forward strand.
TTTGAAGATGTTTCTCTATGAGATTGACATCAAATCACTTTGGTGGTTATCAGAGCCTGAATGAGAGAGATGGATACAGCAAGGGGAGACATTGACTAAAGTGTAAAAGGTTTTACTTAGGAGAAATAAGCATTCCACCATACAGAATTGTGACTATAATAAATAATGATGCGTTATATAATTTTAAAGAGCTAAAAGAGTAGATTTTAATGCTTTTACAAAAAATAAAAGTATGTGAAGCAATGTATTTGCTAATTAGCTTGGTTTAATCTCCTCACTTTATAAAAATATATAAAAATCACAGTGCACACCATAAATATATATAATTATTTCTTAATTAAATATGTAATAGAATAAAATAAGTGTATTTTAAAAATCATTTGATTAGAAGACTGAATAAAGAAATTTATCCTCCCTAATGTGGATAGGCATTATCTACTCAAGTGAAATATGAATCAAAAAAAAGAGATGATGGAGAGGGAACTCTTCTTATCTGATTGAGGTAAAACAGAGGTCTTTACTGGCCTTTTACTTGAACTGAACTAACAATTCTGTAGCCTTAAGCCTGCTAGTTTTCAGGCTGACACACCGTAGGTTCTCATGTTTTTAAGGGTTCAGATAAATATAGGAACTATAGTTTGGTTCTCCTGGATCTCAAGACTCAATTTTCCTGGAGACTTTTCAGCCTCCACATTGATGTGAACAAATTCTATATGTATAGCATATGATTTTTTTCAATTTTCTGGAGAATTCTGATTAATACAATTTATGTTTCCATCAAAAACTTCTTTGAGGTTATCAATAATTTTATTATGTGTTTCAGAACTCTTATCGACTTTACTCACTATACTATTCCAGAACCACTTTTACATTTTTAAGTATTTGTTTGTTAGAGCAGCACCCCCCTTCTGGTATAAAAACTAACATAAGTTTCCAGAGAAAGCTGTAAGAAAGTCTTGCAAACTGTGTGGCTTAAAACAATAGAAACTTACTGTGTCACAGTTCTGGTGCCCAGCAATTTAAAATCAAGGTGTCAACAGTTTTCTTTTATACTTTGAAATTTGTAAAGGCAAACTCTCCCATGCTTCTTTCCTAGATTCTCATAATGGCCAAAAATCCTCTGTGTCCCTTGGCTTACACATGCATTACGCCAACTCTGCCTCCATCTCCACCTACAGTTCTTTTTTTTTTTTTTTTTTTTTTT
>NW_003852451.1:9684937-9700556 GCF_000181295.1 Otolemur garnettii
CTCACTTTTTCACCCTCAATAAAGTGCTGTGGCATCACAGCTCACAGCAACCTCCAACTCCCGGGTTTAGGCAATTCTCTTGCCTCAGCTTCCTGATTAGCTGGGACTACAGGTACCCACCACAACCCCCACCTATTTTTTGTTGCAGTTTGGCCTGGGTCGTGTTAGAACCTACCACCCTCTGTATATGGGGCCGGTGCCTTACCCACTGAGCGACAGAAGCCACCCCTACAGTTCTTTTTGTATCTCTTGTTGTCATACATCTATTTTCTTAGAAGGACACCAGTCATATTGGATAAGGGGCAAAATCTACTCCAACATGACTTGATCTTAAATCGTTACATCTGTAAAAAAATTATTTCTAACAAGGGCACTTTCTAAAGTATTGGGGATTAAAAATTCAACGTATCTTTCTTGAAGGTCACAATTAGATCTATAATACTATTGAAGCTAAATTGGTGTTAAATGTATATAAGTTGCTGCATATTAATATTCAATTGCAATCTCCACAGCAACCACTGAAAAGATAATTTAAAAATACAGAGTAAAATAAAAGAGTATCAAAATGATGCACTAGAAAATATCTATTCAACACTATATATATATATATATTTGTGTGTATACGTAGTGTATGCATGCATGTGTGTGTATGCACACATACATGTGTGAACATACACTGGTGAGGCCAAAAATGTATACATATTTCAAGAAAGAAAAATACTATTTTAGAATTGTAATACTCAATATACATGTATACTGATAATGTCTGTTATTTTTTATATTGTATTTTGTACCTCTTGTAATTGCAGAAGTCAGACATGACTTGAGTATTACAATTTTAATAGTGTCTTTTTCATTTCATAAAATGTGTATACATGTTTTGGCACTCTCTGTATATATAATCTAATTATAAATTGTCTACAAGAGTCTCATTTAGGTAAGAATCAAAGGACAAATAAGTTGAGTGTGAAAAATGGGAGGAAAAGATGGTCCACGAAGTAATAACCAAAAAAGTGCATGAGTAGCTATACTAATATCAACAAAATAGGCTTTAAGATAATAATTGCTACAATAGACACGGAAGATCATTAACTAATGATGAAAAGTCAATCTATCAAGATAAATCAGAAAGGTATAACACTTATAAACACTTGTATACCTAACAGGAAAGCCATAAAATATATGAAGCAAAAACTGATGGAATTAATTGGAGAAATAGATAATTGAACAATAATAGTTACATATTTTACGACCCACTTCAATGATAGATATAACAACTAGACAGACAATAAATGGGGGATTAAAGAACTTGAACAATATTTTAACTGAAATAGACCTAACAGACAAATCGAGAACACTAAACCCAACAATAGAATAATACACATCATTCTCAAGAGCACATGAAATAATCCCAGAGTATAGTATATGTTTGACCACAGAATAAGTCTCAATAATGATGAAAAATATTCAAATCATGGATATTACTTTCTCTAACTCTAGTACAATGAATCTAGAAACCTATAACAGAAGAAAATATACAAAATTTACAAATATGTAGAAATAGAACTCTTAAAAACCAATGAATCAAAGAAGAATTCCCAGGAAAACTGGAAATTCTTCTGAGATAAATGAGAATAAAAACACACCATACCAGAATTTATGAGATGCAGCCAATTCAGCGATCATAAGAAAATTTAGAGCTATAAACATTTAGAGTAAAAAGTAGAAAGATCTTAACAGGAACATAACCTTCCACATTAAAAATTAGAAAACTAAGGTAAAACTCAATCCAGACTTTTGGAAGGGAATAATAAAGAGTATAGCAGAGAGATTCCAAATATACTCTAGATAAGCAACAGAATGAATCAGTAAAACCAAAATTGGTTTTTAAAAAAGATAATTAAAATTGGCAAAGCTTTACCTAGACTGACCATAAAAGGGATAAGACAAAAGTTACTAAAATAAAAAAAATTAAAATGCAAACATTATTATTAACTTTATAGATATGGAAAGATTAACAAGACACTACTTTGAGCAATAGTACCCCAAATTATCAGGTAACACAGAGGGAGTAGGAAAATCAATAGAAACACACAAAAATGCTCAAACTGACTTATAAGGAATAGAAATCAGAATGGCCATATAACATGTCAAAATTTTGAATCAATAATCAAAAACCTGCCAACAAAAGAAAGTTCAAGACCCAGTGGTTTTATTGGTGAAGTCTACAAAATGGTTAAGAAATGGCTAACAACAAACCTTATCAAATTCTTCCCAAAAAATAGTAGAGAATATTTCCTATTTCATTCTATGAGGCCAATATTTCTGTTACTATAATAAGACACAATGAGAAAAAGCAGGAAAAATGGACAAAATGGATTTTATCAAAAATTAAAAACTTTTGCACTTAAATGGACACTCAGGAAACTGGGAAGTGATCCAGTAAATTGGTTAAGATTGCTACAAATTGATGACTCATTAATCAAAAAACAAATTTATTCTGTGAATGTCACTTGCAGTCTTTATGAGAAAATTGCTGTCATCACATTTAAAAATTATCATCACAAAATAAAATGTCTTCATTTTTTAAAGTTTTCACATGTATCCCAATTGGCAATCAGGACTGAGAATGACTGATCTATTCCAATCTTTTACTTCCACATGTGAAGACTGAGAAAGGGGAGAGTGTTAGTTTTAAAGCTACAAGCAATCGAATCACCTAATCTCCATCAGTATACTTCACACCACTTTATTCTACATCTGTCACCCAGGAGATATACCATATACACCTACATTTCACCCATTAGGTGAGAGCTTGAAAACTAGCTCTCTCTTCCCCTTTTTCCACCCCATCCTCTCTTCCTATAATTTAATCTTATGTGTGTGTAGTTGTTCATAACTAGTTTTGCATTAATATTAAGTACATTGGATGCTTCTTTTCCATTCTTGCAATACTTTAATTAGTAAGGTATTTTTTTCTTTAAAAATTTTCACATACTAATTTTAGAAGACTAGAAAATACTGTAATCTATAAAGAACAAGAAAAGAATTCGGTCTTGCCCAACCGTGGAACCTATCTTCATCTTTTGATACTCAGCTGAAATATCTCATCTTTAACACTCTCTTTCATAGAGCTACAACTAGAAATTCTTAGTTTGAATGTAGTGCTACTTCTAAAAAGTCTTGGTTTGAGTGTAGTGCTACTTGCACCTCTATTCAAGCAAATGTTAGAAAACATGATGATTTATTAAATTATCAATATGTTCTGCTAAATCCTTAGGGAAGGAGTCTGTGTTATTAATTTGTAAATAAGAAGTAAATATGAGAGTTTCTGAGTTGTTATAGATTTCGAATGACTGCTGAGTAAATAAATTAAAAAGGCATATTATATTGCATTCTTTAAAATATAGTGCTTTATACTATAAAAATTATGTCTTGTGGAGAGAAGTAAGATGACGAATTAGAGGCAGCATTCAACAGAGGATCATGTCCAGAGGGAGAGATAATGGACAGAATGGACTCAGCGAAGCTGAAGGTGGGGAGCTGAGCTGAGAAAGAAGATAGATAAGTGCACATTATCTCTGCAAAGGCAAGCTGCGAGTCCAGGAAAATAAATTCCAGATACAAAGTCCATCACCAACAGGACAAGAGATTTCTCCCCCAAGAGAGGTTTGCTGTGTGCTTTCGGAAAGTTAGCAGGAAAAAAAAAAAAGCAGGATAAAACTTCTTATTTTATCCCACAGGAAAGAGCCGCTAAACACCAGGGCCTCCTTCTTCAGGGAGGTCCCATTTGTGAGCCTAGACATCAAACTGCTGAGCATAAAATTGCACCAGAATTTTTCCTACTATTCTGAACTCTCAGGCAATGCTTCCCTCCTCACCAGGCAGACGGTAGGCCTGCCCCCTGCAGAGTCCAGAGCGTTTTTGCAATTCCCTAAGAGACCTGAGCATTATGTGAACTGCTGGACAGCAGTGAGGAAACAGTGACTCAAGTGAAAGTTGTGCAGAATGGGGAGAGGACACATGAAGAGATAGATGCCCTGTGCCACAGCAGTATGGATGCCCTGGGTCAGACTTTGGCTCTGCACTTCCCTAAGACTGTATGTAGCTCACCAAAGGAAGTCAGACTTCAGCCGCTTTGGATTGCTGGTGTGATGGTGGTGAGGCACTGAATGCATGGGAGAGAAAGGTGCGTAGTAATGGTGTGGAGTGTCAGATGGAGGTGCTGATGCCTCTGTTCTGAATTTGGAGGCAAACTTCCCTGATGCCGTTGCTCATGGGAGGGAACTGGGCTTCAGCCCCTGAAGGATGCTGGGGGCAGTATGCGATGGTGGAGGAGACACTGTTCCCCCCCGGACTCTGGTGGGAGCACCCCCTGACTCTGTTGCTCACTGGAGGGAACAGGCTCCAGCCCAGTGGGGTGACCAGCAGTGGTGCCTCTGGACTGACTCTTTGGTGGGGTGTACTTTCCTAACTCCATTACTCATAAGAGAGAACCAGAATCCAGCCCCTCAAGTTTCTGGAATGTAATTGCCTGTGCATCCCTACTATCATGTCACTGGAGACCCTTTGAACTCTTCCTGTTGAGCAGTGATTGTGCTGCATGGGATATTCTGATTAGAACACTTGACCTGGGCTGTGCACCCGAGGACCCTCTGAGGTTGAGCAGTGCTCGTTTTGTAGCAGGAGGGACTGATTCTCCTCCTCTGGCTGTCATTGGTGGTGGTGGGGTAGCGCCACAATTGCTTGCATCTACGTCCAGCTGAGATTTCAGCCTAATACTGCAACTCATTAGGTTTGGACAGAGTCTGGCTGACTACAAGACAGAGCCAGCTAACACTATTACACCAAGAAGGTCCTCAGAGTCTCTGGCTGCAACTCTAAAACGGCCCTTTGAAAAGTGGTAGGGTATAAGCCACAATCACAAGCCCCAGCTCATTGGTAAAGAGCTGGTTAACTCCATTAACTGAGCCCGTCAATCTAATCTTACCCTACCAGTTCTACTATCCAAACTGTGGAAAACAATCATGGGGTGAAACTAGTGGAGGAACTCATGCAACATGAATAATCAGAATAGATCAACCCCCCTCCCCCAAGAAATGACAAAGGAGACACAACAGATGATGCCATTCATAGACAAATGCCTGAATTGTCAGAAATAGACTTCAGACTATGGATGGCAAATAAAATGAGAGGAATAGGGGAAAAGGTGGAAATAGAAATCCAAAGAGTTGTTTAATAGTTGTCTCAAGACATTAATGAATTCAAAGACAAAGTCACCAAGGAAATGAACATAATGAGAAAAGAGATAGGACAGCTCAAATAAATGCAAAAGTTAGTTAAGAAGCTTCAAATTATAGTAAAATCCCTCAGTAACAGAGTTGGGCAGGTAGAAGAAAGGATCTCTGAAAATGAAGACAAGGCCTTTGAACAATTCCAAGCGTTCAAAGAAGCAGAAAAAATGGAAAACAAAAACAGAACACTGCATGAGAGAGTTGTGGGATCATTCCAAAAGATCAAACATCTGACTTACGGGAATTCTGGAAGGAGGAAAAAAATATCCTAAAGGCACAGATGCTCTACTCCAAGATATTATGGGGGAGAATTTCCCAAGCATTGCAAGAGATACAGAAATTCAGAAAGTAGACACAGTTTCAAAACCCCATGAATACCCAATCCAAATAAAGCAACTCCTAGACACATTGTAATTAATTTTGCCATAGTTAAATGAAAAAGGAAATTCTGCAAGAAGCCAAACGTAAGAAAAGCATCACATACAAAGACAGAAATATTAGAATGACTGCAGATACTTCAACCAAATTTCAAGCCAGAAGAGGATGGTCATCAAACTTCAATCACCTACAACAAAACAACTTTCAGCCCAGGATCCCAATATTCAGCTAAACTGAGTTTCATTTGTGATGGAGAAATCAAATACTTTATTGACATACACATGTTGAGGAAAATTGCCATAACTAAACTAGCTCTCCAGGAAATACTCAGACCCATTTTCCATAATGACCAGCCCAATAGTCTACCACCAAAGTAAACTCATCCAGAAGTTATCAAACAAAACCTAACTTCCAGAATGGTGAAATGATTAAAAATTTGCACAGGGCATTGGAAAAGCTTGACAGCCCAAACACTACCATTTCTATCAATTCTCTTAATTAATGCAAATGGCTTAAATTGTCCAATAGAAGGCATAGGTTGGCTGACTGGATACAAAAACTTAGGCCAGATGTCTGTTGCCTACAAGAGACTCATCTTACCCCAATAGACAAAAAAAAAAAAAAAAAAAGAGTCAGGGTGAAGGGATGGACATCTACAATACAGGAAAAGGGAAATCAGAAAAAAGCAGGAGTTGCAATTTTATTTGCAAATACTACAGATTTTAAACCAACAAAGTTAAGGAAAGACAAGGATGGACACTACGTAATTGTCAAGGGAAATACTCAACATGAAGAGATTTCAATAATTAACATTTATGAGTCCTATCTGGATATTCCTCAATTTATAAAGAAAATCCTACCAGATATGAACAATTTTATTTTTTCCTGTGCTATAATAGTTGGGTATTTTAACACCACCTTGTTAGTTTTAGGTAGATCCTCCAAGAAGAAACTAAACAAAGAAATAGTAGACTTAAAGTTGACCCTAGAACAAATGGACTTAACAAACCTCTACAGAACATTGCATATGGAAATGTAGATATACATTATTTCTAGAATTTAATAGTTGATTGTCACCTCTATATTCTAAATAGCAATAAAAATAATAGCATTTTAACATTTTCTCCAAATCTATGAGGCTTGAATTTATTTAGAGAATTTCATCTTTATGAATCAGTCCAAGTTTTTGTCATATGTGGATTTAAATTGTGCCCCCACTTTTTTATTTTGATGTCTATTTTAGAAACAGTGCTCTGTAAGAAGAGTGTTTTCAAAGAGCTTTGTCAAAAACATTTTAAAACAGCCCCCAGTGTTTCTGTCCCTTAATGTACATGCTTTGTACAATGCTCTCCCTTTGAGTGGGAGCAGGGATTGTTAATATGATGCGATAGTCATTTTAGTAATCATGTTATGTTATGTAAGTCTTTGTTTTGGCAGATTGGAGAGGCCAATTTGAATTGAGAGAGTTTCCTGCTGTCTTTGAAGAAGCAGACAACCATGCTGTGAACTGTTTATGGAGGTAGCCACATGGCAAGAGCCACAAGTGGCCTCCAGTAGTTGAAAGCAGTCATCAGTTGACAGCTCTCAAGAAAAAAACAAAACAAAACAAAACAGGACTTTAGTCCAACAGCTTCAAGAAAATGAATTATGTCACCAACCTGGAAGAGCTTGTAAGAGGGTCTGTTCTAGCCAAGGCTCCAAATGAGGATGCAGCTGGCTGTGACACACTGAGCAGGGAACCCAGATAAGTAGTCTCTGGACCACTTCAATGGGAATTATCACCAATGGGAATTATGTCATAAAAAATGTGAGTCATTTTAAACTACTAACTCAATGGTAATGAATTGTATACAACAAAGGAAGATTATATATCTGAATGTGTTGTTACAAAAATTAAAAGACTGAAATATTTAAATCTATGTAAGTGCCTCTTAAATGAAAAATGCTTATCATTCAAGAAACTAAACATTAAAAGTGTCGATTTCTGCAAATATATAGAGTAAGGAACAATATTAGAAGTACTTCTTTCATGTCAGAGGCCACTATGGCTACCTTCACAGTCCTGCACTATAATTTGTTCTGCACTAAATGGACATATGTAATAAACCAAGAAACTGCATCAAATATATTTCTTCATTTGATATGCACTAAGTAATACCCCACTCTTCTTTAGAACTCTTCAAGCATAACGACTCCATGAAACTGATAAAAGTATTTAAATGAATCCTCCATATACAACTAAGATGAATTACTTTTTAAAAATTACCATCAATTTTGTAAGATAATGCAAATGATGTTTTAGCTCTTTTAAAATTTCATTTATTTTTTTCCTTCCCATTATACTTAAATAAAACATCGGTAGTGGTTTAAACAACTTAGACTATTAAAACAAAATAATCGACATTTTAGCTCTGTTTTCAAGCTGTTATATGAACAATGAATCACCGACGTTGCCAATTTTACACTGTGAAATAAAAATGTTTTATACAATAAAAGTTTATGTTCCGGGTGGCATCCAATTTATTATTTCATTTAGAAAGATTCATTTAACATCCAGCCGTTGCATGCTAAGTATATTTTGAAATGTTAGTCATTGAGTTATTGATTTATATGTATTAAGAATATTAAAACAAGTTTTTTTTTCTTCCTTTAAGTGTTTGTTACAAAATCAAATTGAAGTCTTTGCACTCATTTGTATTGATGCATTGCATCAATTGAAAGTTTACCAATTAGGAGGAAGATGGCCGACTAGAGGTAACTTTGGCCAGAGGCTACTGTCCACAGGAAGAGATTTTGGACAGAAGTGAATTCAATGAAACTAAAGCTGGGGAGCTAATCTAAGAAAGAAGATATACAAGTGCACATCATCTCTGCTGAGGCAAGCAGCAATTCCAAGAAAACAAATTCCAGGTACAAAGCCTATCACCAAAAGGACAAGAGACCACTCCTCCAAATGAGAGGCTCACTGTGGGCTCTCTGAAAACAAGCAGGGAAAAAAGGACCTCTGATTTTACCCCATGGGAGAGAGTGGCTAAACACTGGGCATCCTCTCCAGGGAGGCCCCACTCATGAACTAGGTATTATCCTGCCTCACATAAAATTGAATAAATATTTTTCCTGTAATTCTGATCTCCAGTCCACCCTTCTTCCCTCACCTGGTGGTCTGAAGGTCTGCCCTTGCAAAGCCCAGAGTGTTTAGCAATTCCCTAAGAGGCCTGTGCATTGTGTGTGCCACTGGACAGCAGAGAGAAAACATTGACTAGAGTGGAAGCTGGGGGAATGGGAAGAGAGGGACATGCAGGAGAGAGAGAAGGTGTTGGATGGCAGGTGATCTTTTCTGACTTAGTGGCCCACTGGAGGAGTCCAGGCTCCATTGCCTAGGGTTTGTAGGATGGAACTGCCTATGAATTTCTACAATCAGGCCACTGGAGGCCCTTTAAATTCTCCCTGTTGAGCAGTGATTGTATTGCCTGGGACAATCTGATTAGAACTCTTGACCTGGGCTATCCACCTGGGGATGCTGTGAGGATGAGTGGAAGTTGTTTTATAGTGGAAAAGGACTGATTTTCCCCATGTAGCTGTCACTGGTGGGTGGCAGGGCATTGTGGGTGCTTGTATCTCTTGCCAGCTAATATCTCAGCCTAGTACTGCCACTCTTTAGGATTGGGCAGAGGCTGGCTAACTTCAAGACAGAGATAGCTTGTGCTATTTCACCAAGCACGTCCTGAGAGTCTCTGTCTTTAGCTTAAAAAGGGAATATTGTAACACCGTAGGGAAAAAGACACAATCACAAGCCCCAGCTCATTGGCAAAGGGCTAGTTAACTCCACTTCCTGGGGCCCCCAATCCAATTTGACCCTATCAGTTTCAATTGCCAAATTGCAGAAAATACTAATAGGGTAGAAACAGTAGAAGAACTATGGGAACATGAATAATCAGAATAAATCAACAACTCAAGGAATGATGAAGGAGATACAATAGAAGATGCCATTCATAGACAAATGCCTGAATTGTCAGAAATAGAATTGAGAATAGGAATGGCAAATAAGATGAATAGAATGAAGAAAAAGATGGAAATAGAAATCCAAAGAGTAATTCAGAATTTATCCCAAGAAATTAATCAATTCAAAGACAAAGTCACCAAAGATATGGACATAATGAGAAAAGAAATAGCAGAGTTGAAGGAAATGAAAAAGAACTTTGGAGAGCTTCAAAATACCACAGATTCCCTCAGTAACAGAGTTAATCAGGCAAAAGAAAGGATCTCAGAAATTGAAGACAAAGCCTTTGAACAATACCTTAATTAAAAACAAATCAGGAGGCATCACTTTACCAGCAAAGACATTTACACCAGAATGTTTATTGCAGCTGAATTCACAATACCAAGTTGTGAAAGTAGCCCAAATCCTCATCAACTCATGAATGGATTAACAAATTTTTGTATATGTATACCATTGAATGATATGTAGCCATAAAACATCTTTTATGTTTATCTGAATGAAGCTGGAACATATTCTTCTTAGTATAGTAGCTCAAGAATGGGGAAAAAATGTATCCAATGCACTAAATACTATTATGAAATCTATATATAATCACTTACACATTCATATGAATGATAAACTTTCTTTCTGATCGTCCAGAAAGAAAGAGGAAAAAAGAGGGAGTAGGGAGGGGAGGTAGGAGGATGAGTGAAGGGAGGGTATTTGTTTGGATCTCAGCTAATATCCCCAATGGTAAGGTACATTTCAAAACAACTAAGAATATATTATAAATGTTTTACCACAAAAAATGAGTAAGTGAGGTGATGGTTTTGTTAATCAGTTTGATGTAAGGATTCCACATTGTATACCAAATCTTCACATTGTACCCCACAAATATATAAGATTATGATTTAATAAGAATTAATTTAAAAATAAGACTAAAAATAAAAAGGGAATGAAAAGAAAGTTTACCAATTAATAAAAGATATAATTCACTGTGACTCATTATTCCCACATTATAGCACACCTTGGAAAATATTTACATAATGTATCCTATAAAATAATTTTAATCTCAATTATATAAGTTTAGAATATATCTGACTTTATTTTATGTATTGTGTAACTATTGCTGTTTAATCTATAACTGGCAGCATCTCTGTTTAACCAGCCTGTCTGTATGCTGTCACAAAAAGTGCTTTTCATCCTGTATGTGGTGAAAGGAGAGATAACCCCACATAAATCTTCACCCAGTTCAAATAATGATGTTTACACAAAAATATTTAATGGTATATAATGTAGTAAAGGTAGGCATATATTGTACCATATTCAGTGGGGAATCAAGAAAATATTACATAAATTTATTTCCCAGAATGGTGATAAATTCAATCTTGTTTTTTGGAACCTTCCATTTCTGGAGTTTTCCAAGAAAAAAAAAAAAAACAGTGAGAACTGCTTGGTATATAAAACCTGTGGAAAAAGCTCTAATTTATAGCACATAAACTACTGAGGTGCATATTGTTAAAGTCTGCATGGTCTATTGACAGTTTGGAAATCCTATTATATCCTAGATAACAGTTGGTACAGGGTTTTTCTACAAATTTCAAGATCACATTATTATTATTTGTATTCAATTTCCTCAGTATACTAATAAATCATAGTTCCTGTCAATTCATAGGACACTTTGTGGTAATGGAGTGCACTTCAACAGCAAAGAAGTGCACCCAGTCTAGTAAATCTAACCCTTTCTTCTCAGAGTTTGACCTCCATTTTTACCCATGGCTCCCTTATATTACCCTAATCAAACCACTGGCAAGAATTTTTATATTTTTGACAACATACATACCTTAATATAGTAAAATAAATTTTATATGTTAGCATTATGTTAGATTTACAGAAAAGTTTTGAAAATAATAGAGCTCTTAAACACTTTCAATACAGTTTCCCCTACTTTTGAAGTATTATCTTACTTAGGTACATTTGTCAAATTAAGAAAAAAAACCTTTTGTTAAATATTATTAAGAAAACCACTTCGTATTTTGTTCGAGTTTCACCAGTTTTTCACTAACAGTCTTTGTATGTTCCAGTATCAAATCCAGGATACCATGTTGCAGTTAGTGCAATTTGGGTTTAACTCAATAGCACAAAAGGAAATCAAGGGCCTCCATAGGCATCAGAAATGCAGATTTTTTTTTGCAATTTTTGGCTGGGGCTGGGTTTGAACCCGCCACCTCCGGCACATGGGGCTGGCGCCCTACTCCTTTGAGCCACAGGCGCCACCCAGAAATGCAGATTCTTAACACAGAAAGTTTTAGCAATAGCCACGTTAGGGTAATTCCAACTTTCCACAGACGTCCATAGTAGCAGAATAAAAATAAATATTATAAAATTATCTGCCACAAAAGTTAACAAAGCCCTTTATCATTTAATACATTTTACCTGTAGACAATTTCTGTAGCAGAAACTGGTGGCCAGGAAAAAAGTAAATGATTTTCTTCATCTGGTAAATGTAGCTTTGGCATACAGACTTGCAATAATCCAGATAATATTTCTTTTTTTTAAATTTCAGGTCAATGTGAGGGTAAAAATAAACGGTTCACAGTATTTTAGTTTGTTATGTAGAGTCCCACTTGTACGTGTGTCCCCCAAACAAGAGGTGTACCACATAACTCTACAGTGTGCCCATTAAGTAGGGGAGTGCACCATTCCCTCCCCTTCTCCCCTTTCTCCACTCCTTTGTTTCAGCTCCCCCCACCTTGAATAGAAATGAGTTTTTCTCCTCTGTGAGCATGAATTCGATTGTCTACTGGCTTCAAATTAGTATTGAGTACATTGGATATTTGCTTTTCCATTCTCATGATGCTTTATTAAAAATGTGTTTCAACCCCATCCGGCTTAATATAAAAGATGTAAAGTCACCATTGTTTTATGGCTGAATACATATGGATTATATATCTTATATTTATCTATGGTATACATATACCAAAATTTGCTAATCCAGTCCTGAGTTGATGAGTATTTAGGTTGTTTCTACATTATGGCAATTGCAAATTGAGATGTGATAAATAATCCAGTGCAAATGCATTTATAATAAAATGATTTTTTTTCTTTTGTGTAGATGCCTAGTAGTGAGATTGTGGGGTCAAGTGGGAGTTATAATGTGAGTTCTTTGAAAATTCTCCATACTTCCTTCCACAGAGACTGTATGAGTTTGCAGTCCCACCAACAGTGTGAAAGTGTTTCTTTCTCTCCACATATGCACAAACACCTGCGTCTTTAGGACTTTGTAATAAGGGCTAATCTTACTGGGGTTAGGTCATATCTCAGGATGGTTTTGATTTCCATTTCTCTGATGAACAGTTTTCAAATGCTTGTTAGCATTCATTTGTCTTGCTCAGAGAAAATTCTGTTCATGTCTCTTGCCTAGCGATAGATGGGATTGTTAGCCCTTTTTTTTGATGTTGATTAATTTAGTGCTCTATGGATCCTAGTTATCAAACTTTTGTCAGATTTGTAACATGCAAATAATCTTTTCCCATTATAAAAGTTGCCTATTTGTTTTGATTGTTGTGTCCTTAGCTGTGCAGAAGGTTTTCAGTTTAATTAAGACCCATTTGTTTATTTTTGGTATTGTTGGATTGCCACAAAAGTCTTCTTCACGAAGTCTTTCCTGGGGCCATCATCCTCAAGATTTTCCCAGATGTTCTTCTACGATTTTTATGTTTTAATGCTTTATAGTTGTATCTTTTCTCACCTTGAATCAATTTTTGTGAGTGGTGAAAGGTGTGGGTCCAGTTTTAGAATTTTACATGAGATTATCCCATCTCCCAGCACCCTTTGTTGAATAGTATGCTTTTCCCCAATGTATGCTTTTGTTTGATTTATCATAGTTCACATGGCAACTAGAAACTGTTTTCATCTGTGATTTTCTTTCTGGTTCCCAATATCTATGTCTCTATTTATGTGCTAACACCATGCTGTATTTATCACTGTGAACTTGTAATACAGCCTAAAGTCTGGTAGACTGATGTCTCCAGATTTGTTTTTATTATTCAAAATTACCTTGGCTATATGCTTTTTTTCTGGATTCATATGAAAAGAACTATTTTTTTCCAATTCCTCAAAGTATGCATTGGTATTTTAATAGGAATTGCATTAAATCTATAGATTGTTTTGGGAAGTATAGACATTTTAATAACATTGATTCTTCCCAGCTAAGAGTATGGTATGCTCTTCCATTTGTTAAGGTCTTCTGCTATTTCTTTTCTGAGGGTTTCATAATAATTCTCTTTGTAAAAGTCCTTCACCTCTTTTGTTAGGTATATTCATAGGTATTTCATTTTCTTTGAAGCTACTGTGAAGGGCATTGTGTCCTTGATTTGCTTCCCAACTTGGCTGCTATAGGTGTATACAAAGCCTACTGATTTGTTGACATTGATTTTATGCCCTGAGATGTTACTGTATTTTCTGATCATCTCCACAAGTCCTGTGGTTGAATCTCTGGAGTATTCTAAGTATGAGATCATATCATCAGCAAACAGCGAAAGTTTGACCTGCTTGGCTGCAATTTGAATGCACTTTATATCCTTCTCTTGCTTGATTGCACTGGCTAGAATTTCAAGCACTAAGTTTAATAGTAGTGGTGATAGAGGATATCTTGGTCTGGTTCCAGTTTTAAGTGGAAAAGCTTTCACTTTTACTCCATTCAGTATGATATTGGCTGTGGGTTTGTTATAAATGGTTTCAGTCAGTTTAAGAAATGATTCACCTATGCCTATATTCTGAAGTTCTTGTTAGAAAATGATGCTGAATTTTTTCAACTGCCTTTCTTGCATCAATTGAGAGGATCATATGGCCTTTTCTTTTGCTTCTATTGTTATGGCGAATTATACTTTTGGATTTATCTATGTTAAACCAGGTTTGCATCCCTGAGACGAAGGCTACTTGATAGTGATGCCTAATTTAGTGACACATGCACTATATGTAATCCAATGGCTAAAACTGTATTCAGCATTTTTGCACTTCTATTAATTACTGAAATAGGCCTGTAGTTCTGCCTTTTAGTTGGGTATTTTTCCAGTTTTGTTATAGGGTGATGTTGCCTTCATAGGATGTGGACAGGACTTCTTCCTCAGTGTTTTGGAATGAGTTCTGTAGTATAGATACAAGTTCATTTAATGTTAGGTTTGTCTCCTGGACACAGCATATGGATAGTTTGTACACTTTTAACCAATTAGACAGCATGTACCACTTCTTTAATTTCCCCCCCCTAAATGGGGGAATTAAAATCATTAAACTTTATTGAGAGAATTGATAATTATGGTGGAGTATTATTTGTCTTTTTTTGTGAAAGTCTGAACCTTAATTTTATCCTTTGCATCACTGTGAAAGCTAGATTTTATCCTTTAGTTTCTAGGTGTTCCCTTTTCTGAGGTCTATTGTAATGGTCAGTCTGGAGAACAGGTCTAAGTATTTCATGTAGAGCTGATCTTGTGGCAAATTTTCTCAATGTTTGCCTAACAGTAAAAAAAAAAAAAAAAAAAAAAAAATTGATTTCTCCAAGGATTTTGAATCTTAGTTTAGCAGGATATGGAATTCTGGCCTGAAAATTGTTTCATTTAAGAAAGATTAAAGGTAGATGACCATTCTCTTATGCCTTGGAAACTTTCATTTGAGAAGTCCATGGTCACCATGATATCTCTGCCTCTGTAGATAAATTGTTGTTTATTCCTGGCTGCTTGCATAATTTTCTCTTTTGTGTTGAATTTGGACAGTTTCATCACAATGTGCCTTAAAAATGATCTGTTTCTTTTGAGATGACCCAGGGTTCAATGTCCCTTTAAAAGTGTTTTAGAGGCTCGGCGCCTGTGGCTCAAGCGGCTAAAGCACCAGCCACATACACCTAAGGTGGCGGGTTCGAATCCGGCCCAGGCCCCCCAAATAACAATGATGGCTGCAACCAAAAAATAGC
>NW_003852451.1:9700687-9703793 GCF_000181295.1 Otolemur garnettii
GCTACTTGGGAGGCTGAGGCAGGAGACTCGCTTGAGACCAGGAGTTAGAGGTTGCTGTGAGCTGTGACATCATGGTACTCTACCCTGGGTGATAGCTAGAGGCTCTGTCTCAAAAAATAAATAAATAAATAAAAGTGTTTTGGAATCTTTAGTGATAATTGGGAAATTTTCATTAATGATTTCCTCTAGTAGGGTTTCCATTCCTTTGGGATGTTCTTCTCCCCCTTACAGATACCTATAATACATATGTTTGAAACTTTATGAAGTTCCATAATTCTCTGAGGAAGTGTTATGCTTTCTCTCTCTTCTTCTCTGCCTCTTTAACTACCTAGGTTAGTTCAAGGTCTTTATCCTTTAGCTCGGATAATCTTATGGTCTAGTCTGTTACTGGTACTTTCTACTGCATCTTTAAGTTCTCCGGTTGACTCCTTCAATTACTTAAGCTCTGCCATAGCCTTTCCCATTCTTTATATTTTTCATCCTTTTTTTTTTCTGTCTTTCTACTGTCTCATCAATTTCTTTTATTGCATTTGCCATCCATATTTCAGTCTTTTGCATTAATACTGTATAGGTGGAATGCTCTGTGGTTGTTGCCTCATGGTCCCTTGTGAAGGTTTCTCAGTTTTGGTTTTTCATGTGGCTAAAATTTTTCTTTTGGTTTCTCTTCATGTGTGTTTTCCTCTTGTTCACTTCCTTCTTGTACTATTTCCTTCTCATTGCCTGCTGTGCTTTGAATTACCATGTCTCAAAGCTTAGATAATGAATTTGCCATTTGGTATAATGCCAAAAGGAAGTGAAGGGTGAAGAATGAGAAGATTATAAAAATAGATAAAAAGAAAAAAACGGGAAAGAAGGGGGAAAAAGAAGCTAAAGAGAATGACGGGAGATATAGAATTGTTCCAGAGGATGCTATGGCCCCAGCCACATCTCTGGGATTTTGGAGGACTGGGTTGTGCAGCTCCCTTAAAGTCAGGAGTTCCTAGCCTGGGCAAAAGTAAGACCCAACCTCCAGAAAACATAGAAAGAGAACAAAAAAATTAAAAATTAAAAATTCAGCAGTAAGTCACATTGGAGACATTTGAATATTGTTTTTCCAGAGGCCAAAGCTAGAAGGGCATCCTAAACAAGAGCTCTTGACTTCCTTGAGTTAGACCAATGTGGTGACCCTCGCAGCACTCAGCAAAAGTTAAAATAAATAAAAATAAATAAAATTAAAAATAAAATTGCATAATATACAGAAATAAAAGGGATATCCTAGCTGTTGTATGAGAAACTTATGTGGGAAAGATGAGAAAAGTAGAAATCTTTACCAAGTGAGAGAAAAAAGAAGAGAAAAAAATGAAAGAGTGACTAAAAGGTGCTAAAAAACCATAACAAAAATGGAAAAGCCCTTGCTATTGAAAAAAGCAAAAATGAAAAAATAAAAATACAACCAACCAAAAAAAAAAACAAATAAAAACAAAGACATATTTATATGTGTGTAACTATATATATTTGTGTGTATGTGTATATATGTATATGTGTGTGTATATGTGTGTGTGTATATATATATACGTATTTCTAAATGTATATACATATGTACATACATTTCTAAATATATATACATATGTACATTTAGAAATACGTTGCCTTGATGACAGGTGGTGTTGTGGTGTTAGAAGGAAGAGAACATATTCTTTTCCAGCGAAGAATTCGGGCTTAAAGCCACTCTCTTAGTTTCAGAGAATATCATTTCCTGTCTCCCCGGCTTAGTTGCCCTCATTCAGGGCCTAATTGCTTTTTCAATATTCAGTACCTGCTGGATTGGGGCCCTAAAGCTCTCACCAGTTTCCTTAGGATGTACATCAACAGAGCCCTCTGACAATAATTGCTGAGGTCACTCAGCTCACCCCAAGGGTGCAGGCATAACTTAGGGGCATGCCAGAACTGGCCATGCACTAGTACCCTGTGAACTACTTCTTCCAGATGGTCTTCCTACCAGATAGTAGCCAAGCTGATGGGAAATCCACCCGACCTGTTATTCAATCCTGGCCATTGCACCTTTTGAACTCCATTCACTTGTTTAATCCTTCCAAGGCTGCTCCAGTGAGCAGATTTAGCTCAAAAAAAAAAAAAAAATACAGGACAACTGTTTCCTTTCTCCAGTCCTCTGGAGGGCCTGACCTGCCAGTCCCCATGGATTCCCAAGCACTCACCTTCTGTGCTGGTTTTCCTCAGCTCCAGACCTCCTCACTGGCTCCTGTAGTCAAACATTGCTTCTCTGTGCCCCCAAATTAATGTCGCTGAGTGGGTTGGATTCCCCCAACCTGAGGAGGTTGGAGTTTTGTTTCCCGGACTTGCTGCAAGGAGTTAAAAAGCATATATATCTAGTCCAACATCTTTTTCAGCCCCTCCCCCCAAGAATCTTTCTATAATACTGTCTTGCTTGTTATAAACTTCTCTAAGGCCAGTAAAGGATCTTAACATTATTGTAGTAGATAATATTGTGAAAAGGGGGTAAGATACAAACAAAATATTTGTTTTATGTGTACATAGAAGTATATATTTTGCATTGGTTGTGCACAGTGTGCATAGTGATATAGATGATGGAGGTAAAATTCATACTAGTATTCTAAAACCAGTGATAAATGTCAATTGCCAATTAAATCCAATTATAATATATTAAAAATAAGTGTCTGAATTTCTTTGCTTTGTTACACTTTTGCACCCAATATTGTTTGGAATACATTAATTGTCATCTATGTCTTGATGTTAATTTGTATGTGAACATTTTCATAGTAGTGAAATGAGTGCTAATGTGGTGAAAAATATAACTAGTATTGTCTTGGGACCCTATGTTCTACCTCTCATTTTGTGTTTTCACTGGAAATTACAATGTCACTGTGGAATCTTGCATTAGGAAGTATTAAATAAGTTTTGGATGTATACTTTTGTGTTCATAGCCATAAGTTTTGGCTAAACATAACAATACATATTAGTTTCTTAGAAAATAATAATTAAGCAGCAAATGTCAAAGGTAGGAAGAAAGTTATTTTTACCCTAGAGCCAAACTACTTCTGAGGGCCCATAGCATTATAAACTTATTTTATTTATTTTTTTTTTTTTT
>NW_003852451.1:9704000-9733772 GCF_000181295.1 Otolemur garnettii
GTGGCTGGCGCCTTAGCCGCTTGAGCCACAGGCGCCGAGCCAGCATTATAAACTTATAAGTTATAACAAAACTTATAAGTTTTGTTGAAAAATTCGAATCCTGTATTTAATTGAACCTCCACTCTGAACACTATTTACACTCAGCTCATTCCCTTCTAAGAATAGAAAAGGTTTCACATGAAGTTACTATTTTACAGTTTGTTCCATGATTGATAATATGTCAAAATTAGAAGTGTCTACAATTGTAAGTAAAATTCTTTTCCTCTCTCCTTTTATAGTCCTCTTAGAATTCATCAATTTTCCTTTTTGAGATTTCCACTATAAAAAAATCCACAAGTATTCAAAGAAACATTCAGTGAAAACATACTATGTGCTTGTTAAATGATTCAAGTTTTCCAGGAATGCTAACGTGTTTTGCCTGTCTTTGCTGAGAGAGCAAAGTAAGTATAGTGGTTTAAGATCATCAGTTAAAACAAACAAAAATACCTAATTGCATAGAAAGTATATACTCAAACTTTTCTCTTATCTAGAATTTTTGAATTGGACAAAAAGTCCCATCTTCGTTACGTAGCCTCTCTGGATTGATCCAAGAACTTTTTATTTTCTCCATGTGATCTTCAAAGACAGACTTCCCACAGATTACATTCTTCTCTCTAACTTCACCTCCCCAAACCATTTGGTCTTGGAAAATAATTATATAAAATATTATATTTTCCATTAATGTTTAATTTAGTATTTCTTTTGTGTGTGTTATTATATTTCTATGTGTTATCATCCATCTATTCAGAATTAGAGAAGTTTTCAAAAATTATGTGCAAGGAAAGAAAGATGTGTACAATAAACTCATGTAGCAAATTAATAAACAGAACTGTCTACTACTTTTATCATACTCCTTGAGAACAGAGATGTCAAATTATTTCTTAGCATAATTCCATGAACAGTTGTGCCTGAAATAATTGCTACATTTGATTACTAGTGACACGTTTTTGTCATCTTCTAAACATTGTCCCTATTCTAAATTAACTTCACTATTTTTTTACTCTGTCATGCATTTTTTTATATCATTGTCTTGCTAAATTCATTCTAACAAATCAAATTTTATTATAGAAATGAACTGAAAACAACCAATTGGTGAATGTAAGAGAGAAAGGGATGTAAAGTGTTACTATCTCATGTGCCTTTTATTCTACCTATGACCAATATTTGCTTGGTTAATTGAATGGTGATTGTAACAGAGCAACATTTTTTAAAGTTAATACATTAAACATTTTTTAAAGTAAAATATATGAATGCACTTTAATTCATGGAACTTTTGATGTAGGCTGAGGCCTTTTTATTGGCTATGCAGCCAAATGCAATGCCCTAAATATGTGGTCCAAAACTCCTGGCCCACAGGCTGGTACCTGTTGGTGACTTGTTAGAAACAGAGTTACACAGCATCACCAACTGAGCTCTGACTCCTGCCTGATCCCATCATCTTCTCCCTATCCCTTGACTGTGGAAAAATTATCTCCCATGAAACTAGTCCTTGGATCAAAAATGTTAGAAATTGCTGCCCTAAATGAAAACTCATTTATTTAAAACTATTCTGCAGGCTGTGTAGTCAAAACCATGTTGATGGCAGATTTAGTGTCTGGAAAAGGCCTTCTTTCTTGATTCATGGTGGGTGACTTCCCAATGTGTTCTTACATGGTGGAAGGGGCTAGATAGCTCAGTGTGGATTCTTTATACTGCCATCAATCCCATTGTGGAGGCTCTAATTTCATGATTTAATCACCTCTTAAGGCATCACTTGTAATACCACCATCTTGGGGATTAGGATTTCAACATATATATTTTGAGGGGACACAAACTTAAAAACCATAGCAAGAAGGCTCTGAAACAAATACAGTTAACTTATGGAAAGCTGGAGGGAACTGTGCTTTGTTATATGAGGGTGCACTGGTAGTTGAAAGTGTACCACAGTCATTATCTAATGTCTCAGAAGGAGGAAGCATAAGAGTAAATTAATGAGAAGTTCAGTGAGTTTAACCACAAGTAGTACATCCAGAATTGAAAATAAAATGTGGGGAGGAGGTAGATGGAAAGAAGAAACTGTTGGCAAAATGAAAAAAAGTGAGATTTTATGTGTGTGTGTGTGTGTGTGTGTATGCACAAACATTCATTACTTTATATTTCTAGGAGGATCCAATCAAACGCAATCCCAAAATATCTGCTCTCAGACATGCTATGCTCTAAAGAAACTCTTACCTAAGAAATAATGTCCCTGATGAATTCATTTTCTAATTTGAACTTGAATTAATTACCTTAAGCAACTTCTCAAATGTCCCTAAAATATCTTTTGGCAAAGATGTTATTGAATTTGTACTGTGTAAGTAGAGCTGAAAATAGAAAATTGACAGCTTAACTTCCCCCCCCTTTTTTTTCTTTAATGTGTCTTTCAAAGGCCAGAAATAGGAATAATGAAACCAACAAATCTTGGATCTACAAAATGTAAAATATGTTGAATGAAATCTTTCAAAAGCTTCCTTTTGGGGTGAGAGTCATACTTCCGTTTTTTGCATCTTACATCATAATGCTTTGGGAATTCTTATCAGAATTAAGGGCTTCTGAAATTTTCCCATCATTAAAATACACCTTTAAAATGCTCCATTAGTCAACTTATCATACAGTATACTAAAAATATACCAATAGAAATTATATTCAATGAGATGCTCTCTTGCTCAGAGTCCCTATTTTTAGCGAGCAGGTGACTGTTTTGAAATTAAAGGTTGCTTCTATTACATAAAATGTTCATGCTTTAAAATATTCAGTTATTTTAAAATGTCATCAATCTTTCCAGAACATGCCACTCCAGAGGCATCCTCCCCACTACCAGAAATTGTGAAAGGTCAAATTTCTTTTAAGGGGCCACAAAGTAGGATCACACAGATCAGAAACTGAAACTTTTTTTTACCTGAGTTGCATACCAGTATGCTACATATTCTAAAATGACCAAAATAGCAATGTCCAGTTCTCTCTCTCTCTCCTCTCTCTCTCACTCTCTGTCTCTCTCTCTCTCTCTCTCTCATCTTCTTGCTATGTCCACAAAAGAGGTTTCAAAAGAACAATAATTTATTTATTTAGTTTTCCTGGAAGTTATTTTGCCTTTTCAATGTCATTGTAAGTGGTTAAAAAATATAGCATTGCATTTGTGAATTAGGAAGACATGGTCCAGCAATAGACGTAATAAGTTTCATTCTCACTTACCTTTAATTCACTGTGAACCCCAGAAGTGTTTTGAAAGATGCTGCTATCAGCCCATTCCTAAATAACTGATTTGTAAGTCTGTGTATTGGACAGTGCATTTATTGTCATTAAAATACTTTTGTGTAAATTTTTTAATTTAATGCCACTTTTTCCAAGTGAAATACAATTTCTGTTCTATTGTCAGTGTTATCACCAAAGTTGTACAAGTCTTGAAATAGTAAGATGGCTTAAATCACTAGTAGTGTGCCAGTAAGAGCATTAAGACTGTGTTTCTATGGGCCAAGAAAATCTGATGGCTATTTTCAGGTGTGTGTGTATATTTGTGTACATATATGTGGGTACAAATATTTTTCCTTTGTGGTAGGTGTATGATGATTCCCTTTCAAATCATATTCAAACCCCCAGATAGAACCCTGAAATGTTGTTTTAAAGCCACTGGCTTATAAGAAAGATTTCTTTGAGATATGCATATGTGTGTATGCACACACAAATTATTATAGAAATGAAGTTTAGAGGAAAGTTTTGTTACCTACATGTTCTGCAGTATTACTGGTAATTTTAGTCACTGCCTCATTTTGGGGTGTCTTGGATATCAACCAGTTTGCTCTTATTTAACTGTGGGAAGTAATTGGTAGGTTTGATTATTGTAACAGTCCTGACTGACTGAGAAATGCAAAGCTTTACTTGTTTTTCAGATATGTTAACCAGATTTTTATTTTACTTTTATATCAGCTCTGCCTTTCAGTAATCAAATGCTTATGCATGACTTGGAATTAAAAAATGAGAGATTAATATCTCTAAATATTTAATGGTTTAAAATAATTTTAATTGTGAAATACTAATTTATAAAATTGTTTCAGTGTGAAACATGCCTACATACAGAAAATACTTAATATATGCAGTGTAATTGAAAAGAGCACATATGACTTATTGCCATCTGAGTCAATAACATTAACATGATGTAGATATGCAATAAATATCCCTTCTATATCTCAAAGTGTGTGCATCACTAAAATACGTTAACAGTTTACACTAGCTTGTAGAAATTTAAATGTATGATATTGGACTTATACTATGAGTGTCTTAAGTGTGTTGCTAGTTTTTAAATTAACATAATGCTTGTAAGATTCATTACATGTATGTCACTAAGAAAGTTTTGAGACAGACTGTGTTGTGGTCCATTATTTCACTTCCAAGGAACAAAATCTACAGGGTACTTTTTGTTTAGCCTATCAAGGTTTCAACTTCCTTGGCTTATCAGTGTTGCTGAAAGGGCTTCATTTGTTTTTGTCTGTGCGAATTTCACCTTTATTGATAGTGTTGTATCTGAAAACATTTTAGTGACCCATGTACTATCCTACTAAGCTATCATCCATTTATTTCACTGTGGCATGGTATTCCATTGTGTATGTATACCTAGTCCATTCTACCTTGCATGAACACTCAAGTTGTTTATGAGTTTGTAACTTTTAGACATAAGTTTTATTTTAGATATAAACATTCTTGTGCATGTATCTCATACATGTATGTATTAGATCAAGGGTGTCCAAACTCTTGGCTTCTCTGGGCCACATTGGAAGAAGAAGTATTGTTTTGGGCCACACACTAAATACACAAACACTAACAAAAGCTGATGAGCAAAGAAAAAAGAAACTTAAATTGTCTGTGCATAATTTCTGTGATGTTTGATACCATAGATAACCAAAAATGACCTCACATAATAATCCTAATTATGCAGCAGCTCATTCAGAGTCTTTTAAAATTATTGAGAAGCCCCCAAGTGGTAACAAATGTGTAAAATGTATGTATCTGATTAATAAAATATATTTTTTATATTTTTATTATAAAAGTAAAAGTGGGCCACATAGAAGTAATATGATATTAATATTGTATTTGAGAAATTAATTCATCAATAGTTGGTTTGATGGAAGTGTTTGAAATTCTCGGTGAGTCCTCAAGTTTCTCATCAGCTATTTTTGGTTCTCCTTGTACTCTTCATGTGGTTCATTGAGGACAATATTTGCTTGCAAATGTAGACGCTGCTAAAAGTGAGGACATGAATAAGGCGTAATTGTGAGGTATATTTGTCTCTAGGAAAATAGAACAAAACTTCAGTAAAAAGAATGATTCCATTTTTACTTACATTGAATTTCAGATTGCACCTCTATCCATTTCACTTAAAGATTGGCAGGTAACATATTGATGTCGACTGAAAATGAAGTCTCATATGCACCAAAATATGATTATTTTCCCAGAAGACTTATAATCCATTTTAGAGTATTGTATCAAATGTTCACAGGACTGTGTTTAGCCAATGTCTCAAAATGCATAAAATTGTTTGCCTTAATTTGAGTTTACCATAATTTTTATTTCATTGAAACACTGTTATAGTTTGAAATATTGTATCAATAAGTTGCTTTTCACCTTGAAGACACATGTTTAACTCACTTAAGTGAGTGGTTAAATCCACCAAAAATGCCAAACTTGTAAGCCAGTTTTCATTGTCACATTCTGGAAAAAGTTTACTTTTTGATACCATAAATGGCTGGATTACATTTTGCAAATAATAAAATATTTTCAACATTTGGCCTCAACTTAACCATTTTGCCTCCAAAAAGTAAAGGGTGTCACCATAGTCAGCATCAATACTTTCAAATATTTTCTGGAATTGGTGATGATTAAATTGCTTGAACCTTGTGATATTCACAGACTTGATGACAATTTACATAACATTACCCATTCTCATTTGATTAGTAATGGTACCTCCTCATCTGAGCAGTGCCTCACACGTTGCCTGCCATGCTTTACAATCAGCCTTCCACCTCACCCTGGATTGGCAGCCAAGATATGGAAGGGCTCATATCTTGCTTTCTGTTTATGTATTATTATTATTTTTAATCCCAACAAGGCTTCTACAATGTCTTAAAAGACAAATTATGGATGAAGGGAGATAAGGTAAATAGTAAGGCACTCTGCTTAATTTATTGGGAATTTGTGCAAGTTTTCAAAGACTATAATTTAAGAAGACATTCTGTGCAAAACCATGCTGCCAAATTTAATGTGTATTAAGGATTATGTCATAATCACAAAATAGTGGAACTGAAAAAAAACTGTCTTCGCAAAAAACTTTTAAAAAAATATTACAACTGAGATGGATTACATTGTAAAAGCTAGTTATATGGTAGCATAGTTAATAGCAAACACCCCCAGACTATTTACTAATGGTGAGTTTACCAAACAATGTATGGAAAACATGGCAGATATAATTTGCCCTGAAAAAAAAAAAAAAAAAGAGGATACTTCTAAAATTAGATTGTCTCACCAGACTATAGGCAGGTGAACTGAAAAATTGGAAAATCTATTGAAAGAAGTTTGGACAGTAAATCTACTAATACAGAAGTTTATGTTTTGGCAATGAATGACAGCATTGATGCTACAAATACTGCTCAACTTGTCATATTTATTACACATATTGATGATGAATATAAGATCACTGAAGAAATGGCTTTTTTAGTGCCATTAAAAGACACAACTAAATCAAGAGATTTATACAAAGTGGTACAAAAATACGTTAAAATGATTTTCTTTGTCCATTGTTAGCATATTTAGTATGTTACTGATGGTGCCCTCTTGGCGTCCTCTACATTTCCCACCTCTAGTGTATTAAAGACATCTCTGGATGGGCAAGGGAGAAAGTCGATAGTTGGTTATTGCTGCCATTCTCCTCACTGAGGAGCTTGCCTTCCTGCTAAGAAAAAGAAACAGAAGGGTATATAAGTATAACAAAAATACACCAATGAAACTAATTCACTTATAAAGGAAACTTATTTTAGCCAAACTAGGCATAGGGGAAAACTTGTTCCCTTTGTGCTAATCACCACTCAACTATGTGCTATGGGCTGACCCATAGGGCTCATGACGCTTCCATGGGAAGTATTAAGCATCACCCAAAGCTAAGTTAGGTGGGGAGAGGGCTGCACCAAACTCAGACCCTTTCCAAAAATCAGTATAACTTTAAGTAAAAATCAGGTGCGCAACAGAAATAAATCCAACAAGTGAAATTCTCTTACTTTGGCCAATACCAGAATAACCTTTACCTTAAGGCCTGTTGTTCGAGGTCTTTGTGGTCATAACCTTCCAAGGTTTAAGAGATGCATCTTAAGCTTGCCTGGGGCTTAAAATACAGTCCAAAATAATGAAATCCTATATCAATCTTCTCACTCTGCATAGAAGTTCCAACTGCCTCTTAGGGAAAAGGGTCGCTGACCGCTCTTAACTGCTTCCTGCTGATGATGGACAGTGATATGGGAGAGGCAGCTAGAGTTCCCACAGAGGAGACTGATCCAGGATTTCTCCATTATGAAGTTTTCTAAGCTAAGGTTCTGTGAATAGAAGAAAAGTTAGTGAAAAGAAATTTGTTAAGGTGCTGGCAAAGTTTCCTGCTCGTGTCAAGGCTTAATCCAGTGGGCTGGTAGCCACTGCTTCTCTTGATGTTTGGTAATAATATGGACGAAACCTCGACCCCATTGTATTACATAACCAGGCTTCTACTCTGACATGTCAGGTTTTTTTTTTAATAAAAAATAGGTTGTTGTATTAGAGAGGATGGTGAATGAATGAGAGATGTCCAATGGCGTTCCGCAGCTATTTTTTTGTCATTGCTGAGATTGAGAAAATTGAGATTGGAAAGAGCTTTAGTGAGCATAAAGCTAGGACTATTATTTAAGGGGAGGATGTCTTCTCCCCCTCTCTGTTTATCTAACATATCTTTCGATGTTTTATGATGACGCTCAATAATGGCTTGTCCTTGAGAATTGTAAGGAATACCGTGAGATAATTGAATGTTCCAAAAAGATAGGAAAGTGTTTAATTTATGAGTATAATAAGAAGGTGCATTATCAGTTTTTATAGATTTAAGGAGACCCATAATATTAAAGCACTCTGTTAAATGTTGAATAACATGGTGATTCCGTTCTCCCAGTAAAGCAGTAGCCCAGAAGAAATGAGAGAAAGTATTCTATAGAGTGATGTACATATTTCGGTCTACCAAAGGATGGGACAATGGTCACATCCATCTGCCATATCTGATTTGCTGCTTCTCCTCTAGAGTTAGTTCCTTCTGAAAAGGGAGTTAGATGTATCTTTGAACAAGAATGGAAGTTAGAAAGAATCTCCTGAGACTGAATTCTTGTAAGTTGAAATTTCTTACAGAGCATTTTTGCATCTGCGTGTGTGTAAGAGCACGCAAAAGGTAAAAGCTTTTTGAATAGTACCAATAAGTGCTTGGTCTATTTTTGCATTTAATGAAGTCATTGGTCCTGGTAAAATGGTGTGTGAATGGATGTGAGTTATGTAGATAGAATGTACAGATGTACAGGTGATAGATTGTATGTAGTACAATGCCTTATAAGCGTCTGAATAGATCGAAAGAGAAAAGAAATCTCATCAGTGGACGTGATGGTTGCTGTTTCTATCTTTCTATATCTATGCACACAAACTGAGAATCCGTGACTATATTTATTGCACAAGGAAAGTCTCGAAGTAAAATAAAAATAGCATATATTTCATTTTTTTGAACTGAGGTCTAAGGACTTTGAACAACTTTAAAAGTATTACCGTCTATAAATATCGCTTTGCCATGTTTGCTGACATCTGTATAAAAGATAGCAGCATCTGGAATTGGAGAGTCTCTAACAACATAAGGAAGAGTCCAAGAAGTAAGCTTTAAAAACTGAAATCTTTTGTCATCAGGATATTCATTAGTAATTAAGCCTATATAGGATACAAAAGCAATTTGCCATGATATTGATAATTGAAAATTGAGTTGGACTTGCTTTTCTGAAAAGGAACAATGATAGAATAAGGATCATAACTTGTAAGATGGCGAATTCTAATCTACCCTTAGCAACTAATTCACAAATTTTATCTAAGTATTGTAATTTTTGTGTAGTTCTGTTAGAAAGGAACAACCATTCTAATAGAGTATCCACTTGATAAATAACCCTGGTTGGGGAATGACTAGTGGCTAATGTTATTAGCCGAATTGGAAACTTGACATCAACCCTATCTAATTGTTTTGATGCAAACTCCTTTTCAATTAATTGTAATTCTTCCTTGGCATCTGGAGTGAGTGAACAAGGACTATTTAAGTCCAAAGGTCCTTCCAGAATTTTAAAAAGATTAGACAAAGCATAGGTTGGAATTCCTAAAACAGGACATAACCAATTAATATGACCCAATAGTTTTTGAAAATCATTTAAAATAGACAGGGAATCTAATCGGAATTGAACACGTTGTGGAAGAATCTCAGTTTGAGTCAATTTATATCCTAAATAATAAGGAGCTGTAGTTTGCACCTTTTCTGAAGCAATCTGAAGACCATAGGATTTTAATATACATATGGTTTGATCAAACATCTCTTATAAAACTGTTAAATTCTGATGTGCTAATACGATTTAATCTATATAATGAATAATGTAGGCTGTAGAGTATCTCCTCCTAATAATCTGTAATGGCTGATCAACATTTTGTTGACAAGGTGTAGGACTATTCAACATACCTTGTGGCAGAACCTTCCACTGGTAATGCTGGGGAAGTTTCTGCTGTTTATAGACAGGAACCAAAAAAGCAAAATGTGGTCAGACTTCAGGATACAGGTAAATGGTAAAGAAACAATCCTTTAAGTCAATAACATACAAATGCCAATTGGAAGGAATCATAGAGGGTAAAGGAAGTCCTAATTTTAGTGGTCCCATAGGTATTATAGTTTCATTAACTTTGTGAAGAACAGTGAGCATTCTCCACTTGACTGATTTCTTTTTTATCACAAAAATTAGAGAATTCCATGGACTGGTAGATGGTTTTATATGACCTTGTTCCAATTGCTCCTGAACTATTATTTTTAAAGTGTTCAGTTCTTCCATAGTTAACCCCTACTGCTCAACCCAGAGTGGATTATTACTTTTCCAGAATAACCTGAGAGCATAATTCAGGGCAGTGGCCTCTATGCTAAATTTGACATGTGTAAGAATTAGCATGAGGGGATGGTATAATTACCACAGCATTCCATTGCTGGAGCAAATCATGACCCCATGAGTTAATAGCAGTGTCAGCTATGTATGGTCAGATTTGAGCATTCTGCTTGTCTGGCCCCAGGCAAGTCAAAGGCAAAATGCTCTGAAAGATTGAATCTAGAGTTCTGATGCCAACAAAATTAATATCAACAACTTGTTTCGGCCATTCCCTGGGCCACTGATTTAGAGCTATTACCGAAACATCGGGGCCTGTGTCTAATAGGCCAGTAAAGGTTTTATCCTTCGAAGTATGAGTCAGCTGAGGCCTACTAATATTGAAAGATGTCTGCCAGAAAACATGGCTTGTAGTGCCAGGCTCATCCATATGTTTTTCTCCTGTAACCTGTAACTCAATGCGTGGCAAAAGTAGCAATTGAGCAATTTTTTGTCTGGCCAAAATTTGAGTTGGTTGGTGTACTGATATCATGATCAGTATTTCCCCTAAGTAATTACTGTCAATAACACCTGTATGAATGAATATTCCCTGAGATACTAATTCATTTTTCCCAAGCAACAATCCAACAGTACCTTGGGGCAAAGGACCGCATACTCCTGTTTTCAATTCTTTTGTTCCCATACTGGGAAGCAAAAGAATATTATCATAAGCCGGTAAGTCCAAAGCAACACTGCCTGGAGTTGCATGTAACAGAGACTGAACAGGGTGAAGTTGCTGGTGAAACAGTACTTTCTCTGGCCCAAATTCTTTACCTGCGGGTCCTGGGTGGGGCTTGCCTACTCATTTCCAGGCAGCAAAGCTGTTCCTTTTTTTATCAAACTGAGAGCAGCACTCACTCGCTCAGTGAGGTCCTTTCTTACACCTGGGACATAACCCAGGGAGTTTCCATTTATTATAAGTCTTTTGGTCACTGTTTTTACCATAGATTTTTCCTTTCCAACACTCTTTTTTTTTCCTATGTCCCAATTTTCCTCAATTATGACATTTAAGCTGGTACGAACTGACCCCTTCTTTTAAAGCAGTAGCCAGTAAAGAAATTTTAGATTTAACCTTAACCATCCAACATTTAGATTTAACAGACATCTACAGAACATTTCATCCTAACAAAACTGAATACACATTTTTCTCATCAGCCCATGGAACATACTTCAAAATCGACCACATCTTAGGTCACAAGTCTAACCTCAGCAAACTTAAAAGAATAGAAATTATTCCATGCATCTTCTCAGGCCATCATGGAATAAAAGTTGAACTCAGTAACAACAGGAACCTGCAGACTCATATAAAAACAAAGAAGCTAAATAACCTTATGCCGAAGGATAGGTGGGTCAGAGCCGAGATCAAGAAGGATATTACCAAATTTTTGGAACAAAACAATAATGAAGCCACGAGTTACCAGAACCTCTGGAATACTGCAAAGGCAGTCCTAAGAGGGAAATTTATAGCACTGCAAGCCTTCCTCAAGAGAATGGAAAGAAAAGAAACTAACAACTTAATGGGACATTTCAAGCAACTGGAAAAGGAAGAACATTCCAATCCCAAACCCAGCAGAAGAAAAGAAATAACCAGAATTAGAGCAGAATTAAATGAAATTGAAAAACAAAAGGATCATACAACAGAGCAATAAATCAAAAAGTTGGTTTTTTGAAAAGGTCAATAAAATAAATAAACCTTTGGCCAACCTAACCAAGAAAAAAAGAGTAAAATCTCTAATTTCATCAATCAGAAATGATAAAGATGAAATAACAACAGATCCCTTAGAAATTCAAAAAATCCTTAATGATTATTACAAGAAACTTTATTCTCAGAAATATGAAAATCTGAAGGAAATAGACCAATACTAAGAAGCACGCCACCCTCCAACACTTAGTCAGAATGAATTTGCAATTTTAAACTGGACTATATCAAGATTTGAAATAACATTGAGTATACAAAATCTCCCTAAAAAGAATAGCCCAGGACCAGATGGCTTCACGTCAGAATTCTACCAAACCTTTAAAGAGGAACTAGTACCTATATTACTTAACCTTTTCCAAAATATAGAAAAAGAAGGAATACTACCCAACACATTCTATGAGGCAATTATAAAATTTTAGATTAATTTTTAGATAATTGATTTATTTACCAAATTCTTTTGTTGACTCCAAAAGTGTGGTATATTTCTGTATTTATATTTGTTTCTTTAATTATTTGTAATGGTCTTTTTTTTTTATTTGTCAGGTTAGAGGCCTTACAAATCTTTTTTATTTAAGTCTACAATATTTAGGGTTGGTTGGCAGTAAATTGTCACGTTTTTAAAACAGTATTTTTAGTATTTTTTCTTACATGAAGCACTACAGTTGCCTTTGTCTATAGCCATATATCCAGTTGCTTATATTATATTATTATAAACTATGTTACTACATATAAGTAAACCGTAAGCTATACAATTTTTATAGTTTATAAATATATACTACAGAAAATAGAAAGTAATAATGTACCATGTAAAAATTACATTATATTATTATAACATTTAAAAAATTATTTCCATTTGTTTCCACAATTTGGCAATTGTAAATTGAGCTGCAATGAACAGTCTAGAGCAGAAGTCTTCATGATCAAATGATTTTTTTTCTTCTGGATAGATGTCTGTAATGGAAATGCAGGATCAAATGGGAGGTTGAATTTGAGTTCTTTGAGGATTCTTCATACTCTCTAACAAAAAGATTATATTAGTTTGGAGTCCCACCAGCAGTGTAAAAGTGTTCCCTTCTCTCCACATCCACTCCAGCAGCTGCAGCTTTGAGACTGTGATGTGGGCTACTTTCACTGTGGTTGGGTAATATCTCAGAGTAGTTTTGAATTACATGTCTTTGACAATCAAATGTTTGTTGGCCATTCGTCTGTCTTGTTCATGTCTCTTGCCCAGTGGTAGAAGGCATTTTGGGGTCTTTTTGGTTATTGTTGATGATGAATTTGACTTTTCTGTAGAACTTAATTATCAAGTTCTTGTCTGATTAATAATATGCAAATATCTTTTCTCATTCTGAGGGGTGCCTATTTCCTTTGGTTGTTGTCTCCTTAGCTGTACAGATGTTATTTATTTTAATTAAGTCCCATTTGTTTATTTTTGTTGTTGTTGCAATTGCCACAGAAGTTTTCTTCATAAAATCTTTCCCCAGGCCCATATCTTCAAGTGTTTTTCCCACACTTTCTTCAATGATTTTTATTGTTTCTTATCTTAGATTTAAATCTTCTATCCTTCTTGAATAAATTTTGGTGGGTGGAGAAAGGGTCAAGTTTAGTTTCAGTTTTTTGCATGTGTTTATCCAGTTTTCCCAGAACCATTTATTGGATAGGGATTAGTTTCCCCAGTACATGTTATTATTTGGTTTGTCGAAGATCAGGTGGCTGTAAGATGTTAGTTTCATCTCATTCTTTTCTATTCACTTCCAAATGTCTATGTCTGTACTTGTTTGCCAGTATGATGCTGTTTTGATCATTATGGCCTATAGTACAACTTAAAGTCTGGTAGGGTAACGCTCCCAGTTTTGTTTTTATTGCTAAGAATTACCTTGGATATAAGGGTTTTTTCCTTGTTCTATATCATATGAATAATTATTTTTTCAAAATCTTAAAAGTATTGATGCTGATATTTTAATGGGCATGGCATTGAATCTGTAGATTGCTTTGGGAAGTATAGACATTTTACCAATGTTGATTCTTCCCAGATATGAGCATGGTATGTTCTTCCATTTGTTACTATCTTCTGCTATTTCTTCTCTTAAGGATTTGTAATTTTCTTTGTAGAGGTCCTTCACGTCTTTTATTAGGTATATTCCTAGGTATTTCATTTTCTTTGAAGCTACTCTGAAGGGAATTGTATCCTTGATTAGTTTTTCATCTTGACTGTTATTGGCATAAAAAAGGGTACTGATTTGTGGACATAGATTTTATATCCTGAGACATTACTTACTGTATTTTTGATCACTTCCAGAAGTCTTGTGATTGAGTCTCTGTGGTTTTCTAAGTATAAGATCATACCATCACCAAACAGCAAGAGTTTGACCTCCTCTGCCTCCGTGTAGATGTTCCTTATTTCCTTCTCTTTCCCGACTGTATTGCCTAGAACTTCCAACACTATGTTAAATAGTTGTAATGATAGAGAACAACCTTGTTTGGTTCCACTTCTAAGTGGAAAAGCTTTCAGTTTTACTCCACTCAGTATCATATTAGCTGTGGGTTTGTCATAGATAGCTTCAATCAGTTAAAGAAAGGTGCTAACTATGCCTAAACTTTTAAATATTCTAATTAGAAACATTCTGAATGTGGTATTTTTATACCATGGAATACTATTCAGACATTAAAAAAGATGGAGACTTTACATCTTTTGTATTAACCTGCATTGAATTGGAATGCATTCTTCTTAGTAAAGCATCACAAGAATGAAGAAGTAAGAATCCAATGTGCTCAATTCTATCATGAAGACAATAGGTGATCTAATACATGATGGGAAGTAGGGGAACAAGGGAGTGAGGAGAGGAGAGGAGGGAGGGGTTTGGGAGGTCACAGTACACTTCTCTGGGGAGGGACACGTTTTTAAGAGGGAATTTACCTAACCAATGCAATTAGTTTACCCTAAATTGTACCTGCAATGAATCCCAAACAAAGCAAAAAACAATTTCTAGTAACTATTTCCCCCATATTTTAGAATTCAATAATGTGCTTCTGAAATGTTCTTCATAAAAGGAAGAGATGACCTATATATGAAATCTACTTCAAATGATCATTTAGTTCATTGTGAAAATTTATTTAAACAGTGTGCATACATAGGCCAGTTTTACGGAAACTGATTGTATTTTCTCTTTCACATACTATACTTTTGTTCTTAGAAACAATTTGAGAATCATGTTATACTCCATAATTTTATTTCTTCACTGCTTTAATTTTACCATTACAAGATTTTAGTACTAGGTAGAACACCCACAGAAATTGTACTACTCTTATAATTTTAAATGTATTTTATATTTTATAAATTAAAATTATGATTTCATAATTTTGTGCTATTTTATATTATTGTTTTGTATTACTTTTAAAGAAAAAAATAACAAATATAAAAATTACTTCAGATTTTCTTGGTACTCGGTCATATTGTCTTGCTAATAGTGACAGTTTAATTTTTTTTTTCAACTTCACTGCCTTTATTTCTTTCTGTCTTATTACACTGGCTTACATCTTCAGTAAAATTTTGAATGTGAGTGGTAATAATGGGCAGTCCTGTCTCCTTGACCTCAGGGGAAACATTTCTCATTTAATTATGGATATGTATATTTTCTACAATTTTTGTAGATACTCTGCATTGCATTTAAACAACCCCTCTCAAGTTTTCAATTGTGAAGAATTTTATCATGAATAGGATCATTCACTCTTTTTTCCCTTGAAGTTTTCTATCTTTTTTTTTTTTTTTTTGAGACGGAGCCTCAAGCTGTCCCCCTGGATAGAGTGCCATGGCATCATGCTCACAGCAACCTCCAACTCCTGGGCTCAAGCGAGTCTCCTGCCTCCGCCTCCCAAGTAGCTGGGACCACAGGCGCCTGCCACAGCGCCGGCTATTTTTTGGTTGCAGCCATCATTGTTGCTTGGTGGGCCTGGGCTGGGGATACGAACCCGCCACCTTAGGTGTATGTGGCTGGCGCCTTAGCCACCTGAGCCACAGGCGCCGAGCCAGTTTTCTATCTTTTTTAAAAGTCCCTTCATCCACCTCGTTATGCATGCCTGAAATCTAGGAACTAACTTTAGCAACTCTCTACATTCAATCTTACACCAAACCTTAGAGACTTTATCCCTAATATATATCTCAAATCCATTGATATCTCTTTATCTCCACCACCACCATCCATTCCAAGCCACCCAAATGCTTTGCTCGATATACTCCATCAGCTTTCCAGTTTATCTTTTTTTATTATAATGCCACACGTCTTATCCATCATATTGCCTCTGTTATGTTACACACGTGACAACCAGAGTGATCTTTAAAACTGCAAATCTGATTATCGCTTACTTAAAATACCTCAGTGACTTTCTGGGTACTCACAATGTAAGTTAAAAAATATGAATATGGGTGGGCACCTGTAGCTCAGTTGTTAGGGTGCTAGCCACATACTCTGGGTCCGGTGAGTTCGAACCTGGCCCAGGATTGCTAAACAAATAAACATAATCTGAATATGTTCTATAAAATTTATTATGATCTGAAATTTACCTGTATCTCTAGCATAATTTCACATAAATTTCTATCTCACCCTCGAAATTTCACTTATACTGGATCTATTGCAGTTCTTCAAATATGCTGTTTACCCCCCAGTCTCAAGTCATTCACTGATACTGAAGAGATTCTAGAGCAGTGGTTCTCAACCTTCTTAATGACTCCTAATGACATGACCCTTTAATATAGTTCCTCATGTTGTGGTGACCCACAGACATAAAATTATTTTCATTGCTATTTCATAACTGTAATTTTGCTACTTTTATGAATTATAATGTAAATATCTGATATGCAGGATGCATTTTCATTGTTACAAAGGGGTCATAAACCACAAGTTGAAAACCACTGTTCTAGAGCATTCAGCATTCTGGGAGATAGTGTCATGTTGAGATGTCTTAAATTTCAGTCAGGTAAACATTGAAATGTCAGAGCATTTTCCATATGGCTCTGTTAGTTGGTAGACCCACAACTGGAAGCTAGTTGCTTTTTAATACTATGCTCTATCATCCTAGACCCTCATTAATTTCTTATCACAAAGCCTGGAAATATCAAAGTTTCAGGAAAATGGAAAAGTGCTTCTTCAAAGAGAAATGATAGTGGTCCACTGATCATGAACTAATGTAATATAATGAAGTCAGATAGCAAGAACTAATTATCTTCATGATTATTTTTGTGACCTTGTACAAATCATACTCTTCTGGTTTCCCTGGGAAAGAGTCATCATAATAATATCTACCTAAAAATAATCTAATGTTTTCCCCCAAATCAATTAAAGTTTATAATAATATAAGTTCTGCTAGTGTTAAACATCATGATTTTTGAGAGTACTATTATCTCAGAAGTAAATAGTTGCAGAAATCCTTACAGAAAATAGAATGACTCTTGGCAAATTAACATATCTGATTATATACCTGGATAATTACCTACTGCTTCCTGTGACTGGTAGGACACATTCACATGGTGAGGAACTGTCAACAATGATATTTTTTCAGGCACATCTTTCACTTCAATGTACATATGTCTTTGAAACCTTCCCTGATGTGCACTGCAATTTGACAGTAAGTCATATTTGTCATGAAATAAATGACATATGGAAAAGGAGATGTAATAAATAAGGGAGCATGCATATGTTTTATAAAGACTTTCATAAAACAGTGTTAGTTGCTGATGTTGTAGAATGCACAGAGGAGATTACCATTTACAATGAGGTACTTGATCAACAGATTTATATCTGAGAATAATGGACATACATTTAACAAATCAAGATTGTTGGACAAAGTTCATCAGATGGAATAAAAGTCATACAATATTCTGTAAACTAGATACAATTAAATAACTGAATTTATCATTGCCCAGTCTCCTAGCATAAAGTTATTTGGGGGGGGATTTTTTTTCTTCTTTTATTTCAGAATGCTGTGGGGATACATACGCTCTGGTCAAATAGTTTGCTTTTGTATATATTTAAGCCAAAGCTAAAGGTGTTTCCCCAAACTAGAAAGAGTGCAATGAACACATTCAATATACCTATTCAATGGGAGGGAAACTACCAATATCCATCTTCCCCTTTCTCCTGTCTAAATTTTGTTGAGTTTTACTTATATATGAGCACATAGATGTTGATCAACTAGTTCCAATTTAGTACAGAGTACCTGTGGTATTTGTTTTTCCATTCTTATGATATATAACTTAGAATAGCCTCCAATTTTATCCAGATTGTTACAAAAGATGCTAAATCACCATGTTTTTATGACTGAGTAGTATTCCGTTAGATGCATATATCACATTTTATTAGTCTGTTCCTGTATAGATGGACACATGGGTTGTTTCCACATCTTTGTGATGGTGAATTGTGCTCTTATGGACATTCAAGTACAGGTGTCTATTTCATAAAATCTTTTGTCCCTTTGAATTGTTGGTTGATAATATGCATATAAACATAATTGATGTTATACATCGAATATGTGTCCTGCATCCTGCTGAATTCTACATAATAGTTTTAGTCCATTTTATTTATGGTAAATTCCCTAGAGTATTTTTTTTCTTTTATTGTTTAGGATTCATTCAGGGTACAAAGAATTAGGTTATATTGATTGCATTTGTTAGGTAAAGTCCCTCTTATAATTGCTTTCCCCCTCTAGATATGTGCCATACACCATAATCCTCCCTCCACCTCCTCCAAGCTCTCTTATTCCCCTACTCCACTCCTTTTATTAGATCATCTACTGCCTTCATATTAGACTAGATTACATTGGATTCTTGCTTCTCCATTCTTGTGATGCTTTACTAAGAAGAATGTATTCCAACTAAATAACAGATTAATACAAAAGATGCAAAGTCTCTATCTTTTTTAATAGTTGAATAATATTCTAAGGTATTCGTACACCACAGGTTTGTTAATCCATTTCTGAGTTAATGGGCATTTAGGCTATTTCCACATTTTCACAATTATAAATTGAGCTGCAGTAAACAAAACAGTCTAGTGCAAATGTCCTTATGATAAAAGGATTTTGTTTCTTCTGGGTAGATGCCTAGAAATGGAATTGCAGGATCAAAGGGGAAGTCTAGTTTGAGTTCTTTGAGGATTCTCCATACTTCCTTGCAAAAAGGTTGTATTAGCATGCAGTCCTGACAGCAGTGTAAAAGTGTTCCCTTCTCTCCACATCCATACCAGCATGTGCAGGTTTGAGACTTTGTGCTGTGGCTATTCTCACCGGGATTGTGATATCTCAGGGTGGTCTTGATTTGCAGTTCTCAGATAATTAAGGATTATAAGCATTTTTTCAAATGTTTGTTAGGTATTTGTCTGTCTTCATCAGAGAAGATTCTGTTCATACCTCTTGCCCAGTCATAAATGGGATTGTTTACTCTTTTTTGTTGATTAATTTGAACTCTCTGTAGATTGAAGCTATCAACCATTTGTCAAAGTCATACCCTGAAAATATCTTTTCCCATTCTGAAGGTTGTCTTTTTGTTTTACTTTTTGTATTCTGAGATGTGAAGAAGCTTTACTGCTAAATTAAGTCCCATTTGTTAATATGTATTGTTGTTGCAATGGCTGCTGAAGTCTTTGTCATAAAATCTATCCCCAGTCCATCATCAAGAGTTTCCCCCACTCTTTCTTCTAAGGTTTTAATTGTTCCATGTGTTATATTTAAGTCTTTTGTCCATCTTGAGTCAATTTTTGTAAATGGTGAAATGTGTGAAAGGAGTTTCAGTCTTTTACATGTGGTTATCCAGTTCTGCCAGCACCATTTGTTGAATAGGGATTATTTTCCACACTGTATGCTTTTCTTTGGTTTATCTAAGATATGGTAAGTAGATACCAGTTTCATCTTTTGGTTTTCTTAAAGGTTTAAAAATGCAAACTACCCTGACATATTTTTCAGGGTAGTTTGCCTGAAACCCCTAACACTATTTTTCTTTCTGCTTTTAACATGTATTTTAAATCTCTTCATTATCTAACTGTATTGCCTAGAGTCTTTAAAATAAGATTAATATAAAATGTTAAAGTAGGCATTTCAGTGTTGTTCCCAAATTTAGGAATAGATCCTGCTACCTGTAGGATTTTTTATAATAGATTCAATTTATAAAATTGAGAAAAATTCTTCCCATTTCTATTTTGCACTGTTTTGGAGGCTAGTGCTGTCATATATTTTACATTTTCACATTCAGTAGACTCCATAACATAAGGTTATTCTCTTTTCTTTTGATGATTTAGTTCTTCAAATAGATTGAGAAAAAATTTAAAGAATGGCTTTTTTGTAACCTTACACATTTACCTTTTCTGGTAATTGTCATTTTTCCCTGTATATTCTAGTTACTACCTGGTGTCATTTAAAGGGTAGACCATGGATCATATCATCAAATCATGAGGCCTTCCTATGAAGAGTTTCCTCTTTATCCAGTACCCTGAAAATTATTACAAATGTCCTTCTTCAACACTTGCTCTTAGAACAATGAGCATTTTTCTAAGATTTGTGAAAATTACCTAAGGAGTAGATATTGGAGTCAGACAGATTAGTTTTTATGAAAACTGGTTCTGCCATTTACTGCATGTGATTTGGGGTAATTTACTTAATTACA
Organism: Otolemur garnettii; assembly: GCF_000181295.1. Taxonomy (NCBI): domain Eukaryota; kingdom Metazoa; phylum Chordata; class Mammalia; order Primates; family Galagidae; genus Otolemur; species Otolemur garnettii. The sequence goes on from NW_003852451.1 coordinate 9,724,603, forward strand.
CTAAATCTCAATAGACTCATCAAAAATGTGAATAATACCATCTATCTCTCAGAGTTCTTGTACTATTTCTTTTTTGGGGGGGGTTAAACCACAAGGAGTTTTAATGGTCTGGTTTTCTATTTCCCCCATCTTGTAGTAATTTTTAAAATACCATTTGCTTATGGCAGTGAGAGACAGAGAATAGTGTTCAGTAAATGTAAATCCAGTGTTTCTTTTGGTATATAGTATTGCCCCCAGATTCCGAATTCCCCAGAACTTGAACAACTTGGAATCTGAATGAAAAATTCAAGCAATTTTTGCCTGAAATCTGAATGCTGCTTTGGAATCCTATGCTCAGCACATTGTTTGTGTTTTTTTGTATGTTTACCCAGTGCTCAGGCCACCTATATGTTGTGTTGTTCAGTTCGTTGTTGGAAGCTGTAGTGAAAGCATCTCGTGTAATTTTTGCTGTTAATTTTATACTTTTTTTGCCTGCTCTGTGTTTTTTTTTTTTTATATGATAACAACTAAGTGTATTTACCATGGATCCTAAATGGTACAGTGAGGAAAATAAGAGTAAGAAGGAAAGTTGTTGTTGCAGTTGAAGTTAAGAAATAGCCTAAGTGTTCTGATCATGAAGGGATGCTGAATGTTATCAAAAGCTTTTTCTGCATCAGTTGAGAGAATCACATGGTCTTTGTTTGATAATATCCATCATCTCTTCATGATCAGAACACTTGCGAAAATTGGTATAGAAGGGATATGTCTTAAACTGATAGAGGCCATCTACCGCAAACACACAGCCAACATCGTATTGAATGGGGTTAAATTGAAATCATTTCAACTCAGATCACAAACCAGGCAAGGTTGCCCATTGCCTCCACTGCTCTTAAACACTGTAATAGAAGTTTTAGCCATCACAATTAGGGAAGAAAAGGCGATCAAGGGTATCCATATAGGGTCAGAAGAGATCAAACACTCACTCTTTGCAGATGATATGATTGTGTGTCTGGAAAACACCAGGGATTCTACTACAAAACTCTTAGTAGTGATCAAGGAACACAGCAGTGTCTCAAGTGACAAAATCGACACTCATAAATCGATAGCCTTTATATATACCAACAATAGTTAAGAACTCTATTCCGTTCACAGTAGTGCCAAAGAAGATGCAATATTTGGGCATTTACCTAACAAAAGATGTGAAAGATCTCTATAAAGAAAACTATAAAACTCTAAGAAAAGAAATAGCTGAAAATGTTAACAAATGGAAAAATATGCCATGCTCATGGCTGGGAAGAATCAACACTGTTAAAATGTCCATACTAACCAAAGCAATATACAAGTTTAATGCAATCCCTATTAAAGCTCCCTGTCATACTTTAAAGATCTCAAAAAAATAATACTTCATTTTATATGGAATCAGAAAAAACCTCGAATAGCCAAGACATTACTCAGAAATAAAAACAAAGCAGGAAGAATCACGCTACCAGACCTCAGACTATACTATGAATCAATAGTGATCAAAACAGCATGGTACTGGCATAAAAACAGAGAGGTAGATGTAGGGAACAGAATAGAGAACCAAAAGATGAACCCAGCTACTTACCATTATTTGATCTTTGACAAGCCAGTTAAACACATTCAATGGGGAAAAGATTCCCTATTTAACAAATGGTGCTGGGCTAACTGGCTCATGACCTGTAGAAGACTGAAACTGGACCCACACCTTTTACCATTAACTAAGATAGACTCTCACTGGATTAAAGACATGAATCCATAAAAATACTAGAAGAAAGTGAAGGGAAAACTTTTGAAGAAATCGACCTGGGCAAACATTTTACGAGGAGGACCCCCCCCCCAGGGCAATTGAAGCAGCATCAAAAATACACTACTGGGACCTCATCAAACTAAAGTGCTTCTGCACAGAGAAGAACAGAGTAAGTAAAGCATGCAGACAGCCATCAGAATGGGAGAAGATATTTGCAGGTTATGTCTCCAGCAAAGGTTTAATAACCAGAATTCACAGAGAACTCACGCATATTAGCAAGAAAAGAACAAGTGATCCCATCTCAGGGTGGGCAAGGGACTTGAAGAGAAACTTCTCTGAAGAAGACAGGTTCATGGCCTACAGACATATGAAAAAATGCTCATCATCCTTAATCATCAGAGAAATGCAAATCAAAACTACTTTGAGATATCATCTAACCCCAGCAAGATTAGCCTATATCACAAAATCCCCAAATCAGATTGTTGTCATGGATGTGGAGAAAAGGGAACACTTCTACACTGCTGGTGGGAATGCAAACTAATACGTTCCTTTTGGAAAGATGTTTGGAGAATACTTAGAGAACTAAAAATAGACCTGCCATTCGATCCTACAATTCCTCATCCATGAATGGATCAATAAATTGTAGTATATGTACACCATGGAATATTATGCAGCCTTAAAGAAAGATGGAGACCTTACCTTGTTCATGTTTACATGGATGGAGCTGGAACATATTATTCTTAGGAAAGTATCTTAAAAATGGAAGAAAAAGTATCCAATGTACTCAGCCCTACTATGAAACTAATTTATAGCTTTCATATGAAAGCTACAACTCAATTATAGCCCCAGAATATGGGGAAAGGGGAGAGGGAGGGGAGGGGATGATGGGTGGGGGGAGAGTAATTGGTGGGCCCACACCTATGGTGCATCTTACAAGTGTACATGTGAAACTTACTAAATGTAGAATATAAATGTCTTAACACAAAAACTAAGAAATGCCATGAAGGCTATGTTAACCAATTTGGTGAAAATATTTCAAATTGTATATAAAACTAGCACATTGTACCCCCCCCAGACAAAAAGATGATGTAGAAAAAAATTTGTTCAATGACACCCCTAGAATGGGTTATACAGATTATGTGTCTTAGAATTGTTTTAATAAATAGTAAAAGACAACTAGAAAAAAAAAGATAAAATAAAAGATATATTCCACCCACAAAAAAAAAAAAGAAATATTCTATAGCTAAACATAAAATCAGTACACGTGTGGCTGATCTTGCTGCTATGTCCAGATGTGCAAATCAACTGTTTGTATGATTTTGAAAAATAAAAAAGCTATGAAAGCAGCTGATGTAGTGAAAGTGGTTATTGCACTGACCTCTAGGAGATCGAAAAGTATGAAAAACATGGAAAAACTCCTCTTAGTTTGGATTAATAAAAACAGCTGGCTGGTGATGTGATTTCTGAGATGATAATTTGTGAGAAAGCCAAGGTCCTCCATGATGATTTGGCAAAAGGCATACCTGATACTAGTGCTCAAAAGAAGTTTAAAGCCAGTAGGGGTTGGTTCAAGAACTTCAAGAAAAGGACTGGGATCAATAATGTTGTTACACACGAAGAGGCCCCAGTTCTAATTTGGAGGTGGTAGAAAAGTTTGTAAAGCCATTTAAAGAGTTTGTGAACAGTGAGGACTATGTTTCATACTAAGTATTCAATTGTGACAAAATAGGTCTTTATATTTTTAGGTTTTGATATTTTATTATTTTATTTTATTAACTTTCATTTTTATTCAAATATTATTATTTGTTACTATTTTACCTTAAAATACAGTGTATTTACTGTTAAAATCATTTTGAAAATTCCAGTTTGTGGGACCCAGGAATGGATTAATCTGGTTTCTATTATTTTAAGAGGGGAAAATGTTTTGGAACTCAAATGATTTGGAACTCAATTGGGGTTCTCAAATGTATTACATTCAGATTCCAAGGTATCACTGTATAAATTAAATTTAATAACTTTCAAATTACTGCCTTTTAGTATGTTTTCTATGCAAAAAAAAAAATTATCAGCAACTTTCCTTTATTACCTTAAACTACATTCACAGATAAACACATCTAAACCTGGAATTTGGCCAGGTATGTGGATAAATTGTGAAAGATATGGTATTTAGACTTGGTTCATAGTTTAGATTCATCTGGAAGGCATTAGCTAAAAATATGAGGGGTATAAAGTGAACAGTTTTATCTATGATTCACAACATTCAGTATCCATAGAAACCAATTAGTGATATTGATGAAGACAAAAAAAGAACTGCCAATGACAAATTTATAATAGTATTTTGTGTTTAAAAATAATTAAGTAGATGTTTCTTGTTTGGTAGCTAATAATCTTATAGAAATATGAGGATTATTACAGAACTTAATATTGATTTTAAATCTTAATATCATTCTGTGACCTTAACCTCTCTGATTACTGAGATACTTCATCAGAAACAGAAATTTAAACTTCGTATTTAAAATAACATCTAGCTCAAAATAACATAATTTTATGTTTATTTTCTACAATTTTCTCATGAAAATGATAGAAATAATAACTTAAATTCCCTTATAAGTCTGATTTTTTTTAATAACATGTGATTTACAATGTAGTTTCTGGACAGAGAAATTATATTTTTCTCCTTTTGTCACATTTTATATAACAATTTATGAGGTTTCAGCTGACATTGTTTAGCTCTTTTGATTAGGATATACATATCATGGAAATCTAAATCTGTCAACCCATTGCTTTCACATTTCATAGTCACTGTTCTCATAATTCCATACTCATGATCTGAAATACCCTTCATGTACCATGTTATGAATTTCATGTGACAATCTTTGAAATACCTACTAAATTTTCATGAAGGATACAGAGCCAGAGAGCATGAAAAAATAGTAAGCTTACATAAGTCTTGAATGCATTTGGCAAGGGGGCAGTGCAACAAAGACGTGGAGTAGAATTTTATAAATTACTTCCCCAATATAACTCTGAATTATAGTTGTACATTAATGTGAAGCCTGAAACTATTGCTGCTTTATTGATTTCTAGTCAATAAAAATGACCTTAAAAGAATGATATCTTTAAGAGAAATAACATGGTTGAATCTCTTGGTTAACAGTGATCATTTATGGTAAGGAGCAATAAAGACAGAATATATATATATATATATATATATATGCACATGTTTTCAAGACTTTACTTGAGTTTTCTTCCATGAATTGTATGGATTTTCAAGAGTTTGCAATAGTAGTATGGATAATGGGCATTTTATTTTGACAGCAGAAAATGTATCAAACTCATTTCTTTAATCACTTGCTGCCTAACACAGGAAAGCTACAATGTGAGTGTTTTTCAGTTTGAAAATTGAAGCCTTAATCCAGAATTCAAATTTGCCTGAAGATTGTGCTGTATTTTTAGGTTATTCACAGTCAGAAACTCATTGTCTTTCTCAGGCCATAGGGTTATCATTTAGTAAATCCTGACTGCAGAGTCATAGATGGCACCCTCATGGGCTAAAAACTACTACTAAAGGTAACATTAAATTAATTACTTGCAGAATACTGAAGGGTCCTAAAGAGGCATCAGCAAGTTAAAATAAAATTGTATTTCATATACACCTTGGTGCCTTTGTTTGCACAGTACCAATTCACCTTGGTAATATATTAGAAAATAAATGGAGTCATTTATTTACTGTCATTAAGCCCTGACAGTAATTGAGTACTAAACAAGGCACTTCATCCTACCATTTGTGACAATATGGATGGACTAGTAAACATTATGCTAAATAAAATAACTCAACCAAAGCAGGAAAAATACTGCATGTTTCCTCTTATGTGAAGCATAACTAAGGTTGACAACAGAATGAAGGTTACCAGAAGCTAGGGAAAGGTGGACGCGGGGAATTGCTATTCAGCAGGTTTAAAGATACAGTTGGAAGATGAATAAATCCAGAGGTCTGCTTTACACCATAGTGCCTATAGTTAACAATAAGATATTGTGTACATAAAAATTTATCAAGAGAGTAGATCTCACATTAAATATTCTTGCTCCCCCCCCAAAAAAAAAAAACACCCAAACAAAGGGAGACAAAGAAACTTTTGGAGGTGATGAATAAGTTCATTTGCTGGATGATGATAACATGAATGCTACATGTGTCCAAATTTAACTGTATACATTAAATATGTGCAATTGTGTGTATGCCAATTATATCTCAATGAATCAGGAAAAATAAGGAATTTAAGTAGCCTATCTACTAAATTTTAAGGAGTATATAAAATGATTAACATAAACATTTAAATATCTTAAATATATTTTATGTGTTTCACAAAAATTAAAATCATAAAGGAAAAATCCATAAATCCTCAAATTCAAAATAAATAAAGCCAGTCATTGTTCTGGACTTGAAATGAAACGTTGGCCTAGCATTTGATCCCTCTGTGATAAAATAAATATTGAGTAAAGCATTTTAAATTAGGATTATTTTTTATTAGAAGGGAATACCTCATCAGTATCAATCAGATGTCTTATCAAGTGTGCTCTTTAAAAATTAAAAAAAAGAAAATCTACTACAATTTAAGAATGAAAATTCACTACTATTTTACAGAAGTTAAAGATACCTTTGGACCTACACCAATGTGTTTCTTCAAGTTTCAATCTTAAATAAATACAATAGAATATGATATTCATTATTATTGAGTTATTTCCCTTTTGTCAAAGAAATAATTTGCTAATTAGATCAGATTAATATCTATTACCTCTACCATCTACTTATTTATTTATCATAAAGATTAAGTTTAAAATAATAATTTGAGTTTTATACTATTAATTCATTGGTAAGTCAAAAAAAGCATCAGTTTTATGAATTAACAGTAAATCACATTAAAAATATACTTTTCAAATCTAAAAATTTAGATGTAAAAAACAATCCAAAATTTTAGGCAAACTAATCTCAAGGGTTTATTACATTGGGGCTTCATGTAATCTGTTTAAGTTAATAAAATCACATGAACATATGAGGTAGCCTATTCTAGAAACTGCTTCAACTAGGCAAATTATTCAGAAATTATTTTCTTTTTCATTCTAGAGTTATTGGGAAAGTAAATAAAAGACCTAAAAATGTAATTTGAGAACTTTAATGTGAGAAGATTCTACAAACACAAATAAAATTTAAGTAAACCTGGATGTCCTTACAAAAGGCTCATTGATTCCTATATCAATCTGAGAACTTTATTATTTTCTGTTATAGAGAAGGATAGTATATCTAGTACCCCTTTTCTGAAAACATATAGTCTGGTATAACAAAAATAACATGAAATTTGAAATCAAATATATATGAATTCTACTTACAGGTCTCCCAGTTACTAGCTGTGAGTCATCAGACATCTTAATATTCATGAACTTCAGGATTTTACCTGTAAAACGCGGGGATCTTATTAATATGAAGATTACAAATGGTAAAACATGAAAATAACCTATCACAGTGTTGAGCACATAGTTGGAATATAAAAGATCGGAATTTCCTCCTTTCCCTTCCCCTTTTATGAGTTTGGTCAAGTGTTAAATGTTTCATGTGACAGATCTTGAGATAATCCGTTAAATCCTGCCAGAATTCAAATATCTCCTTCAACGTACATAACCTTTCTGGAAAACATAATTTGTCTTTATGTTCTGTCCTGGTTCTTTGGGTTCTTGCTTTTATAAGCATCTTTATATACAAAGTGTGTTCTAAATTTTCTACTGAATGCATTACTGGGACCATATTTTTCATGCTAGACTAACCATTTCTGTTCTGGGTATGTCATAGAAGTTAAATGTGAAGTAACAATGCATAACAGGCTTTGATGAATAGAAAAATAAAATCGTCTGAGAAGATACTATACCATATATACTATACTCCTCAAATGTGAATTTGATTTAAAAACGAAAACATACCTCTTGGGGTCAGGAAATAATTATAAAAGGGACTTTACCTAACAAATGCAATCAGTGTAACCTAATTCTTTGTAGCCTCAATGAATATCAAAACAATAAAAAAATGAATAAAATTAATGCATATGAATGGGTTTTTTTTAAAAAAAAATGAAAACACAACATGACAATTAGTCATTATTTGTTCATATTTGAAAAGTGAAGAACTTTGCATTGGACATTTTTAAAAAATGGATAGAGTTATAATGAATACAAACTTCTGTCCTATTAAGCTAATAAGAAATAATTTATTTTCTAGTAATTAAAATTGTTTTGAGCAAATTACTATTATGCATCATCTCTGTATGTTTTCAAATGAAAGTAAACCCATTCAAACTAGAACTCTACCACCCATCTGTTGCTCCATCAAAATGGTCTTCAAACTATTCATATAAAGGACCATAATGTAAGTATGGTGTTATTTATTAGAGAGTACTTAAGCTTACTTTATTAAGGACACATTAGTAATTAAATATTTCATCTATTCTTAAGAAGAGCCATGGTAGCCACCTGCTTACTCCGGTTTATTATTATTGCTACCAATAAATAAAACGGCTTTGTATTTAAATAGCACTTAACAGTATATAAGATTTTTTACATACCTAATGCCATTTTAATCCTGTCAGTATTGGTAAGGAAATGCAAAATGTGAAACAAAAATACATATTAAATTGTATGATCACATGATATTAACATGTCTCTACTGCTTTCAGAAAAAGTGCAAATGTCTTGGCATTGCACGCAAAACCTTTCACAGTCTGTTCACATTCTACATTTGTAGGTATCTCTTCTATTGTTCCAGGCTCAATAGACAATTCTTTATACCACAAAAAAAAGGAACAAAGTGTTTCCTGGCATTTGTGCAATTGTCTATGCTGTTTCTTCTACTTGCAACAAAGCTGTCTTCCCACTTAAATCAGAACAAATAGTACAAATATCTGTTCCAATGAAAAGTTTTCCCTTCCCATTTTCCTAATTCCTCAAAATTATGTGCTAACTGTCTACAGCTAACTTTTCATTATACCACTGTAGCAGTTCTTACTGCATTTGTCATGAAAGATCATATCTTTCTCTCTAGTATTATGATCATGTTCTGTTAGTGGTCTCTGTGCTCCCTATTTTAGTTTTTAGTATGAACAAATCAAAGCAATCTTCTAAAAAAAATCCATTTATTATCATGATACCATTCCCTTTAAAAACATCTGATAATCTCATATCCATTCTATCTTTTCCTCACTCTGTGTACGTAAGCTACATTTTTTCTCATTCTATTCCCCATAATCACTAACTTTCTTCTACATCAGGCCTTCACACATATGATCCCTTGTTTGGGGAAGAATAGCACTCACATCTGAATTCATAAAAGCAACAAAAACGTAGGTCTTACTTTAAAAGTTAATTCTTTTTTTTTTTTTTT
>NW_003852451.1:9734636-9743076 GCF_000181295.1 Otolemur garnettii
ATTTTTAGTTAAAATTATAATTGCATACATTTATGGGGTACAATGTGATGATTTGATATACAATGTGAAATTCTTAAATCAAACTGATAAGAATATCCATCACCTCACTTATTTATTTTTTATGGCAAGACACTTAAAATTTGCTCTTGTTTATTTTGAAATGTATATGACATACCTGGTGCACATTAGGTGAGATCCCACCAAATGCCCTCCCTCTTACCACCAATCACCCTCCCCCTTCTCATCCCCTCTCATTCCTCACCCATCCCCCTTGCTGGACTATATTTTTGTTTTAACATTCTAATGAGTGTGTAAGTGTTTATATATTGGATTCATAATAGAATTGAGTACATTGAATCATTTTCCAATTTTTGAGATACTTTACTAAGAAGAATGTGTTTGAATTCCATTTAGGAAAACAAAAAAGATGTACAGTTTCCATCTATTTAATATCTGAATAGTATTCCATGGTATTTATAGACTACAATTTATTAATCCATTCATGGGTTGATGAGTGTTTTGGCTGCTTCCATGAATTGGCAATTATGAATTGGGATGCAGTAAAAATTCTGGTGCAAAGTTCTTTGTGGTAAAATGATTTCTGTTTTTCTGGGTAGAGATCTAGTCGTGGAATTGTGGGATCAAATGGAATGTCAACTTTCAGTTCTTTGAGGACTCTCCATACTTCTTTCCATAAATGTTGTATTAGTTTACAATACCACCAGCAGTGTAGAAATATTACCCTTTCTCCATATCCACGCCAAGATCTGCAGGTCGACTTTGTGATGTGGACTAATCTTTCTGGAGTTAGATAGTATCTCAAAGTGGTTTGGGTTTGCATCTCTCTCATGATTAAAGATGATGAGCATTTTTTCATGTGTTCGTTGGTCATTCATCTGTCATCTTCAGAGAAGTTTCTGTTTAAGTCTCTTGGACACACACAAAAATATTGTTTTTTGCTCTTTTTCATATTAATTAATCTGAGTTCTCTGTAGATTCTAACGATCAGATCTTTGTCAGAATCATAACAGGCAAAAATCTTCTCCAACTTCGAAGATTGTTTACTTTGGTTGTAGTGCCCTTAAGTGTGCAGAAGCTTTTTAGTGTATTTATTTTTGGTGTTGCTGAAATTGCCAGGGAGTTCCTCCTAATAAAATACATTTAAAGGTCAAAATCTTCGAGCATGTTCCCTACACTATCCTCTAGTAATTTTATAGTTTCATATCTTAAATTTAAATCTTTCATCTAGCCAGAACAAATTTTTGTTAGTGGTGAGATGTGTAGGTCCAGTTAGCCAGATGTTCTACATATGGCTAATCATTTCTCCCAGCCCCATTTGCTAAATTGAGATTCTTTTCCCTCAATGTATGTTTTTGATAGTCTTATCAAGGATGAAATGATGATATGTGGCTGGGTTTATCTCTACATTTTTTATTCTATTCCATAGAGCTATGCCTGAATTTTTGTGTAAGTACTATGCTGTTTTGATCACTATAGAACTGTAGTATAAAGTGAAGTCTGGTAATGTGATAACTCCAGATTTGCTTTTATTTCTAATAATTGTATTGGCTCATAGGTTTTATTTTCTGATGCCATACAAAATGAAATATTATTTTTTTTCAAATTATTTAAAGTGCTTTGAAGTGTGTTGGTGCTTTGACGGGAATTGCATTAAACTGTAGATTGCTTTAGGTAGTATGGAAATTTTAACCATGTTGATTCTTCCCATCCAGCAGCAAGGTATTTTCTTCCATTTCTTAACGTCTTCTGCTATTTATAATATCAAGGTTGCATAGTGCTCTTAACAGAGTTCCTTCATATCCTTTACTTTCATTGGATATATCCCCAGGAATTTTATCTTTTTTGGCACTATTGTAAAAGGAATAGTATCTTTGATTTTATTCTTGGCTTTACTATTGTTGGCATATACGAAGGCTACTGATATGTGGGTATTGATTTTGTATCTGAGACAGTGCTGTGGGGTGACAGTAGTTTTGGGGGTGCAGGTGTGGGCAAGATCTCCTCTAACACCTTATCGGTATGTACATATTCACTTGATCACCTCTAACAACTTATGGGGTGCAGGGGTTCACATAATCTCCTCTAACACCTTATCGGAGTGCAAAAATCTCCCCTAAAACTTATCAGGGTGCAGGTGTGCAATAGACATTCCCTAACAATAGGGGTGTAGGTGTATACAAGATCTCCTCTACCACTTATCAGAGTGCAGGTGTGCAAAAGATCTCCTCTGATACCTTATCGGGGTGTAGGTGTGCAACAGAGCTTCTCTAACACCTTATGAGGGTGCAGGTGTGAAGAAGATCTCCTCTAAAAATTTATTGGGGTGCAGGTGTGCAACAGAGCTCCCCTAACACCTTTTCAAGGTGCAGGTATGGACAAGATCGCCTCCAACCCCTTTAGGAGTGCAGGTGTGCACAAGATCTCTTCCGACATCTTATTGGGGTTCAGGTGTGCAACAGATCTCCTCTAACACCTTATCAGTGTGCAGGTGTGTAAAGATCTCCTTCAAAACCTTGTGCAGGGGTACAGGTGTGTGTGAGATCTCCTCTAACAACTTATCAGGGTGCAGGTGTTCACAAGCTCTATTCTAACACTTTTTGCTTTGGGTCGTGTAGACATTTTGACAATGTTAATTCTTCCCAGCCAAAAGCACGGTATGTTCTTCCGTTTGTTAAAGTCCTTGGCTATTTCCTTTCTTAGGGTTTCATAATTTTCTTTTTTTTTCTGTTTTTCATATATATTTTTTATTTTTTATTGAATCATAATTTTCTTCATAGAGGTCCTTCACCTCTTTTGTTAGGTATATTCCTAGGTATGTCATTTTCTTTGAGGCTGCGATGAAGGGAGTTATGTCCTTAGATGGCCTCTCACCTTGCCTGTTACTGGCATATACAAAGGCAACTAACTTGTGGACCTGGATTTTATATCCTGAGACATTACTGTATTTTTTGACGATTTCCAAGAGTCTTGTGGTTGAATCTCTGGGGTTCTCTACGTGTAAGATCATATCATCAGCAAAGAGGGAGAGTTTGACCTCCTTTGCTCCCATTTGGGATGCCCTTTATTTCCTTCTCTTGCCTAATTGAATTGGCTAGATTAACTTCCAGCACTATGTTGAATAGTAATGGGGACAGAGGACGACCTTGACTGCTTCCAGGTCCAAGTGGAAAAGCTTTCAGTTTAATTCCATTCAGTAAAATATTGGCTGTGGGTTTGTCATAGATAGCTTCAATCAGTTTAAGAAAGGTGCCACCTATGCCTAAACTGTTCAGTGTTCTAAGTAGAAAGGGTGCTGGATTTTATCAAATGCTTCTTCTGCATCTATTGAGAGGATCATATAGTCTTTGGATTTGCTTCTGTTGATATGGTGAATAACGTTTATGGATTTATGTATATTAAACCAGCATTGCTTCCCTGGGATGAAACCTACTTGATCATGATGTATGACTTTTTTGATGATAAGCTGTAATATATTGGCTAGGATTTTGTTAAGAATTTTTGCATCTATATTCATTAGTAAACTTGGTCTAAAGTTCTCCTTTTTAGTTGGTTCTTTACCCAGTTTTGGTATCAGAGGGATGTTTGCTTCATAGAACATGTTGGGGGAAGATTCCTTCCTCCTCAATTTTTGGGAATAATTTCTGCAATATGGGAATAAGCTCGTCTTTAATGATTTGATCGAATTCTGGTGTGAAGCCATCTGGACCAGGGCATTTTTTTGTTGGGAGATTTTTTATTGTTTCTTTGATCTCAGTGCTTGAAACTAGTCTGTTCAGGAGATCTATTTCAGATCCAGCAACACACCAAACAAATTATACACCATGACCAAGTTGGTTTTATCCCAGGGCCTCAAGGTTGATTCAACTTACATAAATCTATAAATATAATATACCACATAAACAAAACAAGGACCATATGATACTCTCAACTAATGCAGAAAATACTTTTGATAACATCCAGCATCCTTCCCTGATCAGAACATTTCATAAAATAGGTATAGAAGGGACTTTTCTTAAACCAATAGAGGCCATCTACAGCAAACTCACACACAGCCAGTACCATATTGAATGGACTAAAATTGAAAACATTTCCACTCAAATCAGGAACCAGGCAAGGTTCCCCCTAGTCTCCACTGCTATTGAACATTGTCATGGAAGTCATAGCCATGGCAATGAGGTAAGAGAAAGCAATCAAGGGTACCCAAATAGGGTCAGAGGAGATTAAACTTTCACTCTTCGCAGATGATATGATTTCATACCTAGAAAACCCTAGGGACTTCACAACAAAACTCCTAGAAGTGATCAAAGAATACAGCAGTGTTTCAGGATACAAAATCAATGCTCACATATCAGTAGCTTTTATATATATCAATAATAATCAAGCTGAAAAATCAGTCAAGGACTCTATTCCTTTTACAGTAGTGCCAAGAAGATGAAATATTTGGGAATCTACCTAACTAAGGATGTGAAAGATCTCTACAAAGAGAACTATGAAACTCTGAGAAAGAAATAGCTGAAGATGATAACAATTGGAAAAGCACACCATGCTTATGGCTGGGAAGAATCAACGTTGTCAAAATGTCCATACTACCCAAAGTAATATGCAAACTTAATGCAATCCCTATTAAAGCAACATTGTCATACTTTAAAGACCCCTCAAAAATAATACTTCATTTCATATGGAATCAGAAAAAAATCTCAATTAGCCAAGACATTACTTAGAAATAAAAACAAATCAAGAGGAATCATGCTACCAGACTTCAGACTATACTATAAATCTATAGTGTCAAGGCCCAGGACTGGCCAGGTCTCGGGCCCAGCTTAGGTAGGACGTGGACCACTAAGCTACCTTGCTCAGGAACAGTTTCTCGTAGGTGCTTGAGGGCTATCTACTTTAGCTGGAGAGAGAGAGAGAGAGACAGAGTATCTTAGAGAGAGTAAAGGTCTTCTTAGAACAGATAGCTCTTAGTCTTTAGCAGAGCTTGGTAATCTTCAGCAGAGACGCCGTGCTGGCGTTCTGCAGGCAGGAGAGGAGACAGAGTCAGAGTAAGTGGATCCATGAGAGAATGCGCTATGCCTCTTGACTGCCTTCTCCTTCAGCCTAATATAAGGCTGAGCTCGTGCCTCTCACCACCACAGGTGTAGAGACTGCCAATTCACCAATGCTCTCATCTCATGAGCTCACTCATGCTTGTTAGACCCAAATCTCTCTCCATGCCCTTTTCACCAAGGTGTTCCCTTACAGGTATCTTATAAACTCTCACTCCTCCTAGCCATAGGCTATACGGGCTGCTACATTTCCCCCCTTTTTTATATACAAACAAAATTTTTAATGTGGTAAGGGCAGTTCTTCCTGTTATCTAGCCCTTTTCTTTCTAGGCAAAAGATGGTAATTATCAGAGTTCAGAATTCCAGGTATGGGCTCTTTAAGTGAGGAAGCCCAATACAGATGTAAACTATTAGCCACTGCCAGAGGAAAATGACTGTGATGTTAATTCTCTTAAAGGTCTTTTTAAAGGGAGAAAACTGAAATCTTTCTTGATAGAATTTAATCATTTCTTTAACTGTAGGAACTTTCCTTTGATATTTACTTAACAATTGAACAAAAAATAACACTTTCCTTGCAATCTTTGCAAGCAAGGATTTTTCTCTCGCTATTCCAAAGATTTTGCTACTCGAGGTACTGAAATCCACCCTTCACAGATCGCAAAAGACTGTTACTCATGGATTAATGGTTCCACACTTGGCAGTTCCTTTCATGGAACTGTTACTCATGGTCCAAAAAGTACCACCCTTCACAATTCCTTGATAGCAGAGTTTTTCCTGCTTTCAAGCTGCTTTTCCAGCAAAACTTTTGCTAATTGATTCCAGACTCCTTTTTCAAATGGAGCTTCCTAGCACAGAGGTGGTTTAACTTTTACTCTTGCCTCCCTTTGTTCTCACCTCTCATAATCTTCCAAAGTCTTCACTTGCTTCCGAGTGACACTTCCCCTTTGGGCCGGGTCCAGTCTCCTTAGCTGGACCCGGTTGTAGTGCACAGACACTGATAAGAGGTCGGTTACCCCTTCACCACTCAGGATAACCTAATATTCCACAAACATTTAATCTAATTATTCTCCATTGTCATCCATTGGTCTGGATTAATTTCCCGTTTTACACTAAGGCACCACAGGTCTAACCAGGCTGGCAGAGTGCTCCCATGGCATATAATTGAATTATACTGTTTTTCCTGAGAATGGTTTGAAATGAAAATATTAAACTGTTTTTTCTTTCATTTACCAGTGGGTCCTGATTCTAGCCTAACTGATAATTTCCCTACAATAAAGGTGTTCCATCTTCTATCAAGTTGATAACGGCATTTGTTTGCCCAGTGAAAGCTCTTTTTATACTTGGGACAGACACCTGGAGGCTTACATGCTCTTTGTTCCTTTTTTTAGCATTCAACGTTCTTTTCCCTTTTAAACACTTCTCTCTTACGGCCCAGCTTCCCACATTTATGGCATTTGATGTTAACTGGGGGATTTACCCTCTGATCTTCCAGCTGCCCAATTTGAGATGTCAATATAGCATTTACCTGCTTCTACTATAAGATTCATCTGATCTCTCAACTGTATTTCAACTGCTGTATCTCATTTGCCATGATTTTTCTCTACTGGATTTTTTCTTTTGGCCTTTTACTTTTTACAATCTTTCCCTTTCAATTCTTAGAACCTTTGGCTGCCTTAAAGAGACCGGAGTTCTTTAGCTGTTTCTTTTTACTCTGGAGTCTTGTTTTACAAAACTTTACTTCCACTATTTCTTCACCAGCCTCAATCTACCTCAATTCTTTTCTTTTTAAACAGAACTCTTAACTGCCAAAGAGAGAATCGGGGCGTCGGTCTCTCAAAAGCTGCTTCCTGCTGGCATTGGGCGAAGATACATGGGAAGGCAGTTAGAAGTTCTCTTCCCTAACTTAGTAAACTCTTGGAACCTGTTCCCAACCTTTTCTCTTAGCTGTTTTACAGAAGGCTTTTCTCACCCCTGAGGCTAAAGGCTTGTTTGCTAAAGATTCTTATCTCCTAGGTCTACCTTTCTCTCTTTCCTTCTTGTTTAGAGGCTTTTTTCTGTTTTTCTCCAGCCACTTCACGGAAGAGGCTAAAGGATTTTACCAGCTTTTTTCCCACAGAAGTAGTTAGAAATTGGAAAGAGAAAACGCAGGAAAGAAGAGGAAAAACCGAATGAGAAAGGCCTGCTGTTGGCTGTCTTTCTTAGATATTTCCTTTCTCTCTAAGCATTTCTATTTCTCTTTTTTTCTTATTTTGCTAAAGCTTATTTCCCTCTCGGTCCACATTTACTGAATCCTGCTCAAAGCACCATTTGTCAGTGGTGTTCACTATCCCGCTTCTGACGCCACTTGTCAGGGCCCGGGACTGGCCAGGTCTCGGGCCCAGCTTAGGTAGGTTCTGGACGCAGACCACTAAGCTACCTTGCTCAGGAACAGTTTCTCGTAGGTACTTGAGGGCTATCTACTTTAGCTGGAGAGAGAGAGACAGAGTATCTTAGAGAGAGTAAAGGTCTTCTTAGAACAGATAGATCTTAGTCTTTAGCAGAGCTTGTTAATCTTCAGCAGAGACGCCATGCTGGCGTTCTGCAGGCAGGAGAGGAGACAGAGTCAGAGTAAGCGGATCCATGATAGAATACGCACACCTCTTGACTGCCTTCTCCTTCAGCCTAATATAAGGCTGAGCTCATTCTTCTCAATACCACAGGTGTAGAGACTGCCAATTCACCAATGCTCTCATCTCGTGAGCTCACTCATCCTTGTTAGAACCAAAAAAAGCATAGTACTGGCACAAAAACAGAGTGGTAGATGTATGGAACAGAATAGGGAACCAAGAGATGAACCCAGGTACTTATTGTCATTTGACCTTTGATAAGCCTATCAAAAACATTCAGTGGGGGAAAGATTCCCTGTTTAACAAATGGTGCTGGGTGGATTGGCTGGTGACTTGTACAAGACTGAAACTGGACCCTCACCTTTCACCATTAAGGAAAACTGACTGTCACTGGATAAAAGATTGAAACTTTAGACATAAAACTATAAAGATATTTGGAGAGAGTGCACAGGGAACACTTGAAAAGATTGGCCTGGGAGAATACTTTATGAGGAGGACCCCCCCGACAATTGAAGCTAACACCAAAACTACATTACTGGGATCCGATCAAACTAAAAAATTTCTGCACAGCCAAGAACACAGTAAGGAAAGCAAGCAGACAGCCCTCAGAATGGGAGAAGATATTTGAAGGTTATATCACTGACAAAGGTTTGATAACCAGAATCCACAGAGAACTCAAATGTATTAGCAAGAAAAGAACAAGTGGCCACATCTCATTGTGGGCAAGAGATCTGAATAGAAGCTTCTCTGAAGAAGACAGGCACA
>NW_003852451.1:9743273-9750049 GCF_000181295.1 Otolemur garnettii
TTCCTCTTGGAAAGAAGTTTGGAGATCACTTAAGGATCTAAAAATAGACCTGCCCTTCAATCCTGCCATTCCTCTACTAGGTATATATCCAGAAGTCCAAAAATCATTTTATAACAAAGATATTTGCACCAGAATGTGTATTACAGCCCAATTCATAATTGCCAAGTCATGGAAGAAGCCTAAGTGCCCATCAACCCACAAATGGATTTATAAATTGTGGTATATGTACACTATGGAATATTATGCAGCCTTAAAAAACGAGGAGACTTTACCTCTTTTATATTTGCTTGGGACTGGAACATATGCTTCTTAGTAAAGTATCTCAATAATGGAAGAAAAAGTATCCAATGTGCTCAGCTCTACTATGAAGCCTATATAGAAGCACCCATACTTCCATATGAAAACTATAACCCAACTACAGCCCAACATGAAGGGGAAAAAGGAGAGGGAGGCGTAGGGAGGGGAAGGATGGGTGGAGGGAAGGTAATTGATGGGACCAAATCCATGGTGCATTTTATAAGGGTACATGTCAAATCTATTAAGTGTAGAGTATAAATGTCTTAACACAATAATTAAGAAAATGCAGTGAAAGTTTGTTGTATTTCAAATTGCATATAAAACCAGAACATTGCACCCCATAAATACATTAATGTACACAGTTATGATTTAATTAAAAAACCCTGAATTACAGAAAAGAAAGTCAAATTCATTTAATAAAAAACTAGAATAAAAATTAGCAAATACATACACACACAGCAGCAGCACTATGTAATGACTCCCAAAGGGGAAAAGCAGTGGTCCAAGACCACTCAAGATGGCTTGTCAGTTCAAGAGAAAATAACCCCCCACACACACACGATCTCAGGCAAAGAGCAAACCCAGTACCTTTCAGCAATACAATCAAGGTACTAGAATCAGAATTATTTTACAATGCTTCCTTTTTTAATAGCAAAGATGCCCACCTTGAGTGTGCAAATATATATTTTCAGTGGTTTACTTTTGACTTATGTTTAAAGATATCAGTGTTAATACATGAAACTGCTTCCTGTATTTTACAGCCTTTTATTTACTTTGATGTAGCTACCTTCCGCCAAGCAAAAGACTTTCAGGTTGGCAGACAGAGGGGTGCCTTATTTTCTGTGAAATTAATGTTCTAAACACTGGCTGGAAAAATGTCTTATTGCCATTTCAACACTGGTCAATAGTTACAGTGATGCGTAACTCATCGTTTTCTGCAAAAAGCTGTGCAGTGATGTTGTCAAAGACAAGGCAGTCACCGTTCATTATGGCTGTCTCAACGTCCTCTCGAAGAGACAGAGGAGTTGATTCCCAGGTCAGTCGCCGTTGATCATCATTGAGCTCAAGTTGGTAAGTAAAATTTTGCGCTTGCTCGAGTGTTCCTAGCAGCTGTACAATTGCACAGAACCGCACGTGACCATCATCGTTTTCCTGTCTCTGCAAGACCACCATGAAGTGCAAGTCGAAACAGGACTGCGTCATCACCCAGTAAAAAGGACCATGTTCATTATTAACGTCCACAGCAAGGAAAATGGCAGTCTCTCCCTCTACCGACGTAATGTGGTCGTCATGCTGATGGATCAGATGGGGCATCACAAGGTCCAAAGAGCCTGCCCACGGACAGCGAACACCAGGGCACGGACAGGAATAAGGTCTAAAGTCACAGACCTCTTCGTGGTCTGCTTTTTCCGCGGGCGGCAGACTTGTTCCACACCCAAAAGAGGCGTATTTACACGGAAACGTAAGTGAATAGGCCACTTTATCCATAACCAAGTTACGAATGGATCCCAGTGGGCCCCGGCAAGTTGGACAAGAAGTCAACATTTGGTGACAGCTGGAACAAACAAGATGACCACGCTGACACTGAAGGATGGGGGGTAACACATAGTCAAAGCATACCGGACACTCGAAAAGGCTCCTCAAGTAACTGCTGGATGGAGTCGCGTCAGGCAGGCCTGGCTCCCCCTGGCGTGGTGGATCCTGTGAGGGACCAGCGGGCTGTGCCCTGTCAGGCTGATGGCTCATCTCTGTGGGCCGAGAGGGCTCTGGAACCCGGTACTGGCTTAAACGCGTTCAGTTCTCGGGGCAGCACCACCAGCTTGGTGCCCAGACAGGGCAGACAGTCTGGATCACCGCCGCTGCTGGAGAGCGTTCCCCTCAGTGGCGCGGCTTCCCGCTAAATGCGTCAGCGTCGCGGGCACAGGCGTGTGACGCATCCTAGAGCCCGACGCGCACTACCACACGCCGTGGCCGAGGCCCCGAGGAGGAGGGAGCGCCCCTCGTGTCGGCCCCTGGCTGCTGTTTTATAGAAGAATTCTTTATCCAAATTCAGCATGTGATGTATGTGATTAATTCCTTAGACTTTTTGCCTCTCCTGGGGCCAATGTGGGTAAATTGTATTTCACTAGAAAAGTATCCATTACGTCTGTATTCTGATGTATTTGAGTAGAATGCTGCAAACCTTGCACTTACAGGAGACTTGAAATTTTCTTTGTATTGATGACTATGTCACCCTTGTCATTTTAAATTTCGAGCATTTGTATTTCTCCCCTTTTGATTAATTTATCCAGTGACTTTTCCTGTTTCTAATATCCACTCGAGTAAACCTACCATTCCTCTTAAAAATAAATGATGATATATTATATGCTTTGATATATATTGTTTGAATTAGATCTTCAAAAATATCATAGAGTATATTTAACATGGCAAGAGATAAAATAATACCATGAGATTTACATGAAAATCACTTTGGAGGGCTCTGGGGGCCACATCCGGGAGTAAATGCACTCCAAAAGATTTGATACTGGAGAAAAAGATGACCAGATAGAAAAAAGCACATAAGCAGCATATCATGGCATTAGACAATGAGACTTGTATATCTTGATTTGAAATAAAGATGATTTTCCCACCTGAATGGCAATCTCTAAGATTAAAGAGCTAAATTTATCTATTTAGTGATAGTTTATAATGCCAATATTCAGCAATGGTTTGTGTTTTCAATCAAAATCCAAATGGATTTTTGATAATTATAAAAAATAAAAATGCAATTATATGTATGAAGAAATGCAGATTTGCCAAGAAATTTTTCAGGAATACTTTAAGGGACTTGACTTATCAGATATGAAAATATGTCATAATAGCCACTGTCACCCATAGAGTATGGTACTGACAAAAGAATAAACAAATGAATGAGTGGAATAGACAAGTCCAGGAACATACTTATGTACAGACATCAGTGAAACATTTACAAGGGATGAATCAAAGAGGTCAGGGAAAGATGGACTAATATGTATAACTAGGACTTCTGAAAATATGTTTGGAAGGAAATAATTTAAATGTTTGCCTAGGAATATTTGTGAATGATTATCTGAGATACATACAAATAAAATGTCAGAGTTAATGAAATGGATATAGGAAGAGGAAATATAGTATAATATTTTGTAAATTCAGTGTTACCATTTCCTAGCAAGATCAAAAGTCCAGAATGGATAAAATAAAAAACTTAGTCACATTAACCACATGAATATTATAATCCTCTATACATCAGAAAATTCTATAAATAAACTCAAATGGCAAAAAACAGGAGAAAAAATTTAAGAACGTAAGAGATAAAATTTTCACATCTCTAATACATAAATTTTTTTTTCAAATCAGTTATTAGCAATTTATCATACAATGTATGATTACTACAATTTAAAATGGGCAAAAGATGTGAATACACTATTCATAGAATTAAAAATGATCAGCATGTAAAAATGTCTGCAACCTCAGTAGTTGCTAAGTAAATGAAAATTGAAATAGCAAAAGGATTTTTTTTAATTATATGGAAAACGTAGATTTATAAAGTGTGATGATACCAACTTCTAGAGAGAGTACAGAACAACAACAATATTTCACAGATGTTTAGGAGGAGTATAAATTTGCTCTAACCATCCTGAAAAATAATCTGGCAGTTACTATGAACATTTTAAGAGTGCATACCCTTTGATGCAGCTATTTCACTGGTAGGAATTTACCCAAACAGTATAAATGAATGTATGTGCAGGGATGCTCATTATTGTATCCCTTGGTGTTCTAGACATTGCAAAGCTCTTCATTGTTAAAACCAATGGAAATCAGTTCTTTCTAAGTCAAGATATTTTACTTTTAAAATGTGATTGTCTCCTTGGACTTTCTGCCCCTCCTGGGACATGTGGGTAAATTGTGTTTCACTCTAATACCTTATCAGGGTGCAGGTGTGAAACAGATCTCCTCTAACAGCTTATAGGGGTGCAGGTGTGCAACAGATCTCCTCTAACAACTTATCGGGGTGCAGGTCTGCACAAGATCTCCTCTATCAACTTATTGGTATGCAGTTGTGCACAATATCTCCTCTGACACCCTTTCGGGGTGTAGATGTTCACAAGATCTCATCTAACAACTTTTTGGCAGCAGACGCACACAATATCTCCTCTAACATCTTATCAGGCTGTAGGTGTGCGACAGATCACCTCTATTAACTTATTGACATGCAGGTGTGCAACAGATCTCCTATAACACCTTTTCAGGGTGCAAGTGTGCACAAGATCTCTCCTAACACCTGATTGGTGTGCAGGTGTGCAACAACTGTCCTCTAACACCTTATCGGGTGTAGGTGTGCAACAGATCTCCTCAAACAGTTTATAGGTGTGCAACAGATCTCTAACACCTTATAGGGATGCAGGTGTGCACAAGGTCTCCTCTAACAACTTATTGGGGTGCAGGTGTGGAACAGATATCCTCTAACACGTTATCAGGGCTCAGGTGCTCTGAAGATCTCCTCTAACACCTTATTGGTGTGCAGGGGTGCACAAGATCTCCTCCAACATCATTTTAGGGTGTAGGTGTTCACAAATATCCTCTAACACATTTTCCAGGTGCAGGTGTGCACAAGATCTCCTCTAATACTTTTGGGGGGCAAGTGTGCCCAACATTCCCTCTAACACCTTATTAGGGTACAGGTGTGCCCAAGATCTCCAACACCATATCAGTGTGCAGTTGCACCCCTAAAACACCTTATAAAGGTGCAAGCATGCCAAGATCTCATCTAAAATCATATCAGGGTACAGGGGCTCACAAGATATACTCTAAAATCTTATCAGGGTGCAGGTGTGCACAAAATTTCCTCTAAAATCTTATCTTGGTGCAGGTGTGAACAAGATTTCCTCTAACAACATATTAGGGTGCAGTTGCATCCCTAAAACCATTTATTGGGATGCAGGTGTGAACAAGATTTCTTCTAAACCTGATCAGGGTGCAGGTGCTCACAAGATCTCCTCTAGCAACTTCTTGTGGAGCAGGTGTGCAACAGATCTCCTATAACAGTTTATGGGGTGCAGGTGTGCAACAGATCTCCTCTAACGCCGTATCAGGTTGCAGGTGTTGACAAGATATTCTCTAACACTTTATCAGGGTACAGGTGCATAGAAGATCTCCTCTAACACCTTATTGGGGTGCAGGGGTGTATAAGACCTCCTATAACACAGTAGCAGGGTGCAGGTGCTCACATGATTTCCTCTAACACCTTATCGGGGTACAGGTTCTCACAAGATTTCCTGTAACACATTATCATGGTGCAGGTGTGTACAAGAGCTCCCCTAATACTTTATCTGGGTGCAGGTGTGAAACAGACCTCCTCTAACAGCTTATAGGGGTGCACGTCTGCACAAGATATCCTCTGACAACTTATTGGGGTGCAGATGTGCACAAGTCTTGTATAACTACTTATCAGTGGCAGATGTGCACAAGATCACCTCTAAGAATTTGTTGGGGTGCAGGTGTGCAACAGATCTCTAATAACTTATTGGTATGCAGGTGTGGAACAGATCTCCTCTAACACCTTTTTAGGGGGCAGGTGTTTTTCAGGGTGCAGGTGTGCAATAGATATCTTGTTACAATATATCAGGGTGCACAATATCTCCCCTGACACCGTATAAGGATGCAGTTGCACTCCTAAAACACCTTATCAGTGTGTAGGTGTGTACAAGTTCTCCTCTAAGACGTTATCAGGGTGCAGGTGTGCAGAAGATCTCCTCTAAACCCATGTCAGGGTGCAGGGGCTCACAAGATATCCTCTAACAACTTATCAGCATGCAGATTTCACAACATTTCCTTTAACACTTTATCGGGGTGCCGTTGCTCACATAATCGCTTGTAAAACTTTATTGGGGTACACACAATCTCCTCTAATACTATATCAGGTTGCAGGTGCTCACAAGATCTCCTCTAACAACTTATCATGGTACAGGTGCGCACAAGATCGCCTCTAACACTTCATAGGTTTGCAAGAGTGCAACAGATCTCCTCTAACAGCTTGTAGGGTTGCAGGGGTGCAATAGATCTCCTCTAATAACTAACAGGGGTGCAAGTGTGCACAAGATCTCATATAACAGCTTATTGGGGTGCAGGTGTGCACAAGATCTCCTCTAAACCTTATCAGGGTGCCTGTGTGCAACAGGTATCCTCTAACAACTTATCAGGGTGCAGGTGTTCACATGATCTCCTCTAACACTTTATTGGGGTGAAGGTGCTCAGAAGATTTCCTCTAACACCTAATCAGGATGCAGGTGCTCACAGTTCTGCTCTAACACTTATCGGGGTACAGTTGTGCAACAGAACTCTAACACCTTATCTGTCAGTAGGTGTTCACAATATCGCCTCTAACACATTATCAGAGTGCAGATCCCCTCTAACAAGTTATCAGGGAGCAGGTATGCAACAAATCTCCTCTAATAGCTTAT
>NW_003852451.1:9750069-9792205 GCF_000181295.1 Otolemur garnettii
TCACAATATCGCCTCTAACACATTATCAGAGTGCAGATCCCCTCTAACAAGTTATCAGGGAGCAGGTATGCAACAAATCTCCTCTAATAGCTTATAGGGGTGCAGGTGTGCAACAGATCTCCTCTAACAACTACTAGGGGTACATTTGTGCACAATATCGCTCACAATTTATCGGGGTGCAGGTGTGTACAAAGTGTCCTCCAACACCATATCAGGGTGAAGTTGAACCCCCTAAAACACCTTATCAGTGTGTAGGTGTGCACAAGTTCTACTCTAACACCTTATCAGGTTGCAGGTGCTCACAAGATCTCTAACACCCTATCGGGGTGCAGGTGTGCACAATAACTTCTGTAAAACCTCATCGGTGTACAGGTCTTCAACAGATATCCTCTAACAACTAATAGGGGTGCAGGTGTGCACAACATGTCCTCTAACACCTTTTCAGGGTTCAGGTGCACAAAAGATCTCCTCTAGCACCTGATCAGGGTGCAGGTGTGCAATAGATCTCCTTTAACACATTATCGGGGTTCAAGTGTGCAACTGATCTCCTTTAAAGCTTTTTGGGGCACAGTTGTGCGGAAGATCTCCTCTAACCCCTTATAGGGGTGCAGGTGCACAACAGATCTCCTCTAACACCTTTTCAGGGTGCAAGTGTGCACAAGATTTCCTCTGACACCTTATTCGGAAGCAAGTGTGCAAAAGCTCTCCTCTAACACCTCACGGGGGTGCAGGTGCTCACAATATCTCCTCTAGCACCATATTAGGGTGCAGTTGCACCCCTAAAACACCTTTTCAGGGTGCAGGAGTGAACAAGATGTCCTTTAAAACCTTATCAGGGTGTTAGTGCTCACAAGGTCTCCTCTAACACGTTATTGGGGTACAGGTGTGCAGGAGATCTCCTCTAATAATTATCAGTTTTCAGGTGTACAACAGATCTCCTCTAACAGCTTATAGTGCTGCAGGTGTGTAACAGATCTCCTCTAACAACTAATGGGGTGCAGGTGTGCACAAGATCTCCTCTAACATCTTATCGGGGTACATGTTCTCATAAGATCTCTCTCACCATATTGGGGTGCAGTTACACCCCTAAAAGAACATATCAGGGTGAAGGGTGCACAAGATATCCTCTAATACCTTATTGCAGTGCAGGTGTTCAAAAGATCTCTTGCCTCTTATCTTCATGCAGGTGTGCAACAGATGTCCTCTAACACCTTATAAGGAAGCAGATGTTCAAAAGTTATGCTCTAACACTTTATCGAGGTGCAGGGGCACAGAAGATCTCCTCCAACACCATATCAGCATACAGCTGCACCCCCAAAATACCTTATTCGGTGTAGGTTGCACAAGATCTCCTTTAACAACTTATCAGGGTGCGGGTGCTCACAAGACCTCCTCTACCATCTTTTCGGGGTAAAGG
Organism: Otolemur garnettii; assembly: GCF_000181295.1. NCBI lineage: Eukaryota > Metazoa > Chordata > Mammalia > Primates > Galagidae > Otolemur > Otolemur garnettii. The sequence goes on from NW_003852451.1 coordinate 9,751,487, forward strand.
TGTGCACAAGATCTCTAACACCATATCAGTGTGCAGTTGCACCCCTAAAACACCTTAATGGAGTTCAGGGTGCACAAAAATCCCTCTAACAACTTATTAGGGTGCAGGTGCTCACAAGATCTCCTCTAACACGTTATCAGGGTACAGGTGTGAACAAGATGTCCTCTAACACCTTATTGCGGTGCAGGTCTGCACAAGATCTCCTCTATTATCTTAGCGGGGTGCAAGTGTGCACAAGGTCTCCTCTGACACCTTTTAAGGGTGCAAAAAAGAAATGCATAAGAACTCGTCTAACAAGATCTCCTCTAATCACATATTTGGGTGCAAGTGTGCTACAAATATCCTCTAATAACGTATTGACGTGAAGCTGTGTAACAGATCTCCCCTAACACATCTTTGGGGCACAGGTGTGCACAAGATGTCCTCTAACGACTTATCAGGATGCAGGTGTGCAACGGATCAGCTCTAACAGCTTATTGGAGTGTTGGTATGCACAAGTTTCCACATGACATTATATCAGGGTGCAATTGTACCCCTAAACAGCATATTGGGGTGCAGGTGCTCACATGATCTCGTCAAACACCTTACCTGGTTGGAAGTGTGCAACAGATCTCTAACACATTATCAGGGTGCGGATGTGCACAATATCTCATCTACCACCTTATCGGGGTGCAGATATGCAAGAGATCTCCTCTAACACCTTATCGGGGTGCAGGTATGCAACAGATCTCCTCTAACAATGTATTGAAGTGCTGGTGTACTCAAGATCTCATATGACATGATATCAGGGTGAAGTTGCACCCCAAAACACCAAAATGGGGGTGCAGGTGCTCACAGGATATCCCCAAACACCTCAATGGGGTGGAAGTGTGCAATAGATCTCTAACACATTATCAGGGTTCAGGTGTGCACAACATCTCCTCAAACAACTTATCAGGGTGCAGGTGTGCAAAAGATCTCCTCTAGCACCTTATCAGGATGCAGATATGCAACAGATCTCATCTAACAACTTATCAGGGGTGCAGTGGTGCGCAGGATCTCCTCTAACACCTTATCAAGGTGCAGGTGTGCCCAAGATCTCCTCTAACAATGTTCCGGGGTGCAGGTTTGCACAAGGTCTCTTCTAAAAACATGTCAGGTTGTGAGTGTTAATAGATCTCTTCTAATACCTTATTGTGGTATAGGTGTGCAACAGATTTCCTCTAACATCTTTTCAGGGTACAGGTGTGCACAAGACCTCCTCTAATATCTTATGGGTGTGCAAAAGCAAGATCTCTAACACCATATCAGTGTGAACTTGCACCTCTAAAACACCTTATCAGGGTACAGGTGCACCCAAGATCTCATCTAAAACCATATCAGGATGGAGGGGCTCAAAAGATATCCTCTAACGTGTATTGGGGTGCAGGTGTGCACAGGATCTTGTCTAAGAACTTATCAGGGTGCAGGTGCTCACAAGATCTTCTCTAACACCTTACTGGGGTGCAGGTGTACACAGGATCTCCTCTAACACCTTATCAGGTCTCCTCTATCAGTGTAGAGGGGTGCAGATCTGCAACAGATCTCCTCTAACAACTTATCAAGCTGCAGATATGCAGATCCTCTCTAACAACTTACTGGGGTGCAGGGGTACACAAGATCTCCTCTGAAACCTTTTCAGGGTCCAGGTGTGCAACAGATCTCCTCTAGCACCTTTTGGGGTGAGGCTATGCACAAGATCTCCTCTAACACCTTATTGGGGTGCAGGTGTGTAAATGATCTCCCCTGACACAATATAAGGGTCAAGTTGTACCCTAAAATACCTTATCGGGTTGCAGGGGTGCAAAAAATCTCCTCTGACACCCTATCACTGCCATGGGCTCACAGGATCTCCTCTGAGACCTTATTGGGGTGCAGGTGTGCAGAAGATCTCCTCTAAAACCATATCAGGGTGCAGGTGCTCACAAGATCTCCTCTAACAACTTATAGGGGTGCAGGTGAGCAACAGATCTGTTCTAACATCTTATCACTGTGCAGATGCGCACAAGAGCTCCTCTAACACCTTATCAGGGTGCAGGTGTGCAAAAAATCTCCTCTGACACCATATAAGTGTGCAGTTGCACCCATAAAATGCCTTATCAGGGTGCAGGGGTGGCCAAGATCTCCCCTAACACCTTATCATGGTGCATGGGCTCACAGGATCTCCTCTAACACCTTATCCAGTGCAGGTGTGCAAAAGATCTCCTCTGACACTATATAAGTGTGCAGTTGCACTCCTCAAACACGGTATCAGGGTGCACAAAATCTCCTGTAACACCTTATTATGGTAGACAGGCTCACAGGATCTCCTCTGAGACCTTATTGGAGTGCATGTGTGCAGATCTCCTCTGAAACCATATCAGGGTGCAGGATCTCACAAGATATCCTCTAACATCTTATCGGGGTGCAGGTCTGCACAAGATCTCATCTAACATATTGTCAGGGTGCAGGTGTGCACAAGAGCTTCTGTAACATCTTATTGGGGTGCGAGTGTGCAGCTGATCTCCTCTAACAACTCATAATGGTGCAGGTGTTCACAAGAATTCCTCTAACACTTCATCAGGGTGCCGGTGCTCAGAAGATCTCCTCTAACATCTTATCAGGTTGCAGGTGCTCACAAGATCTCCTCTAACAGCTTATCAGGGTACAGGTGTGCAACAGATCTCCTCTAACACCTTATCGGGTTGTAGGCATTCACAAGATCACCTCTAACACCTTTCCTTGATCACTTCTAAGAGCTTTGTAGTTGAGTCCCTGGAGTTTTCCAGGTTCAAGATCACATCATCTGGGAAGAGTGAGAGTTTGACCTTTTCTGTCCCACTGGAAAACCCTTGATCTCCTCTTGCCTGATTGTGATGGCTAGGACTTCCATTACTATGTTAAATAGCAGTGGTGACAATGGGCATTTTTGTCTAGTTACAGATCTGAGTAGAAATGCATTCAAATTTATTCTATTCAATAGTATATAGGTTGTGGCTTTGCTGTATATGGCCTCTATCAGTTTAAGAAATTTCCTATCTAAGCCTATTTTCTTCAGTGTTATAATGATGATAGGATGCTAGATATTATCAAGATCTTTTTCTGCATCAGTTGAGGGAATCATATTGTCTTTGATTTTCATTTTATTTATGTGGTGTGTTATATTTATAGATTTCTATATGATGAGCCAACCTTGTAACCTTGAGATAAAACCATCATGGTCATGATGTTTAATTTTTTCACATGTCATTGAATTCTGTCTCCTATGCTCTTATTGAATGTTTTTACATTGATATTACTTAATAATATTTGCCTACAATTATCTGTCTTCGTTCAGTCCTTTCCTGGTTTGGGGATAAAGGTGATATTTGCTTCATAGAATATGTAGGGGAAGATTCATTCCATTTCTATATTTTGAAGTAGGTTATGCAACATAGGTACTAGTTCCTCCTTGAAGGTTTGGTGGAAATCTGGTGTGAAACCAGTTCAGGGATTTTCTTTTGGGGAGAAATTTAGTATATATTATTCAGTATAGTTGATGCTCTTTCAGTTCTTGATATAGGTCTATTCAACATTTCTAATTATTACTGGTTGAGTCTACAAAGGTGGCATGCTTCCAGGTATTGGTCCATTTTTCCCAGATTTGCATATTGCTGATAATAGGATTTTTAGTAGTAATCAGTGAGGATTTTTTATATTTCTGTGGTATCTGTGGTTATTTCCCCTTTATCATTTCTGATTGAAATTATTAGAGATTTAATTTTTCTGTTTCTGGTTAGTTTAGCCAAGGTTTATCAATTTTACAAATCTTTTCAAAGAACCAATTTTTTGTTTTGCTGATCTTCCAAATAATTCTTTGGTTTTTAGTTTCATTTAATTCTGCTCTAATTTTGGTTATTTCTTTTCTTTTCCTGTATTTGAGGTTGGATTTATCTTCCTTTTCCAGTTGATTTAAATGGCCTATTAGGTAGCTAACTTGATCACTTTCTGCTTCTTTGATGAAAGCTTCTATTGCTATAAATTTCCCAATTATGACTGCCTTTGCAGTATCCCACAGGTTTTGATAATTTGTGTTTTCATTATTATTTTGTTCCAAAAATCAGTTCATTTCCTTCTTAATCTCATTTTTGACCCTTCTATCATTCAGCCTAAGGTTATTTAGTTTCCATGACTTTGAGTATGAAGATTTCAGTTGTTGTTGAGTTCAACTTCTGTTCTGTGATGGTCCAAAAAGATACAAGGAATAATTTCTTTTCTTTTCTTTTTTATTAAATCATTTGTACATAGATCATAAATACATTTATGCCATTATGGGATTCAAAGTGTTGATTATTTGTACAAACTGGAGTGGTTACATCCTACTAATCAACATAGCCTTCACCTCATTTACCCAATTACAGTGTTAAGACATTTGTGTTCTACACCTGACAGATCCAACTTGTACTTGCAATATGCTCCATAGGTGTGGTCCCCCTACTAACCCTCCCTCTGTCGACCCACCCCTTCCCTTGCCCTCTCCTTCCCCTTCCCTCCTTCATCCTAGGCTACATCCTAGGCTATAGTTGTGTTTCATTTTTCACATGTAAGTGTGAGTGATTGTAAATTGGTTTCACAGTAGTACTGAGTACATTGGATATTTTTTAAAATTTGTTGTGGTTAGTTTTGTGTCCTAAGATATAATCAATTTTGTAGTATGACCAGTGAACTGATGAGAAGTATGTGTATTCGTTTTATTAGAAAAAAATGATCTGTATATGTCTTTTCAATCCATATTTTCTTGGGGAAAGTTTAAGTCCATTATTTCCTTTTTATAGTTTCTTCTTGGAGGATCTACTCAGTACTGCCCAAGGGGTATTATTATTATAGTGCAGGATGATGTCATATTGTTCAGATCCATTAGGGTTTGTTTTTTAAATTAAAGAGCATTCAATTAGGGTGTGTCATTGTTATTTATTGAAAACTCTTCATGTTGAGTGATTCCCTTGACAAATATATAGTGTCCATCCTTGTATTTCCTTATTTTTCTTGATTGAAATCCAGTTGTATCTGCAAATAAGATCACAACACCTGCTTTTTTCTGATTTTCATTTTCCTGAATTACAGTTATCCATCCCTTCACTCTGAATGTTGTTTTATCCTTTTAGGTAAGATGTGTCTCTTGGCAGCAACAGATACCCGGCCTGCGTTTTTGTATCTAGTCAACCAACCTGTGCCTCTTTAGAGGAGAATTTAAGATAAAATTCAGTTTAGCTGGATACAGGATCATGGCCTGAAAGTTGTTTCAGAGGGTTGAAGGTTGATTCTGGTTTGAAAAGTTTCAGCTGAACAATTTGTGGTCATCTGATATTTTTCCATTTATAGAGAGTACTTTTCTTATACCTGGCTGTTTGCAAGATTTTCTCCTTCATATTAACTTTGGTAAAGTTAATTATAATGTGTCTAGGTGATGCTTTATTTGGATTGAGTTGTTCAGGGGTTCTGAAATTATCAGCTATCGGAATTTCTGTGTCTCTTGCAGCGCCTGGGAAATTCTCCACCATATTATCTTGGAGGACAGTATTTGTGCCTTTTGAACCATTCTCCTTCAGTAATCCCTATAGTTCAGATGTTTGATCTTTTGGAATGATCCCACAACTCTCTCAAGGAATGTTCTGCTCTTGTTCTCCTTTTTCTGCCTCTGCTATTCCGCTTGGGATAGTTCAAAAGACTTGTTTTTAATTTCTGAGATCCTTTTTCCTGCCTGCTCAACTCTTTTACTGAGGGACTCTACTGAAATTTGAAGCTCTTCAAATACCTTTTTCACTTTCCTAAGCTCTGCTATAGATTTTGGAACTATGCTCCCATCCTTGGTGACTGCCTTTGAATTCATTAATTTCTTGAGTCAACTTTTGAACTACCTTTCAGATTTCTATTTCCATCTTTTCCTCCATTCTATTAACCTCATTTGCTATCCATATTCAGAATTCTGTTTCTAACCGTTCAGTAGTTTCTCTGTGGATAGTATTTTCTGTTTTATCTCCTTTGTCATCCCTTTAGGGAGTTGATCTACTCTGATCATTTATGTTGCAAGAGTTATTCTGATGGCTCCTCCCCATGTGTATTTTCTGCTATTTGCCTGTTAAAACTGGTAAGGTGAGACTGGATCAGGTGCCCCAGGGACTGGTGCTAACCAGCCTTTCACCAATGAGTTTGGGCTTGTGATTGTGGGTTTTCTTCTTCAGCCTTGCAAAGGTTCCTTTCAAAGCTGCAGTCAAAGACTCTGAAGACTGCCTTGGTGGGATAATGCCGGCTGGCTCCTTACTGATGTCAGCCTGCCTTTACCCAACCCCAGTGAATCAGGGTTTTTGGCTAGAATCCCAGTTGTGGTGCCCTGCCCTCTGCTGGCGACAGCTGGAGGAGGAGAATCTGTCTGCTCAAACTCAGAGGGTCTCTGGGTGGACAGCCCAGGTAAAAAGTTCCTATCAGATTGTTCCAAGCAGTACAAACACTGTTTACCCAAAAGAGTTCAAATTTTGTTACCCAAAGATTTCGGCCAGACGGCAGAAATCCATAAGCAAATCCATCTGTGCAATCTCAAGGGGCTGTAGTAGTGTTCCTTCCAGTGGGCAGGAGAGTGAGGAAGATCCCCACCACAGTCAGAACTGAGGTATCGGTGCCTCTGCACCTGCCATTAATTTAGACTACTAACTCACTGGGCACCATCATCTGTGCACAACCCCCTCTTTCTGATTCCACACATGCCACCGTTTCTGTGCTGCTGCTTGGCATCCCACACTGGACCCCCGCCTCTTCAGGAATTCCCCAAACACTCCAGGCTCTGTGGAGGGCAGACCTTCAGGTAGCCAGGACGGGTGGGAAAGGTGAACTGTGTGTTCAGAATGGCGTGGAAAATATTTGTTCCCTTTTGTGCCAGGAAGGATAAAGCCTAGGATCAAAGGTGGGACCTCCCCGAAGGAGGAAGACCAGGGTTTAGGGGCTCTCTTGTGTGGAGTAATGTGAGAGGTCCTTTGTTACCTGCTCATTTGCAGAGAGCCCTCCATGGGCCTCCTGCTTGGGGGAGGCATCTATCATCCTCTTGGCAATAGGCTTCGTACCTGGTCTTTGCTGTCTTTTTCCCTCTTTTTTTGACTCACAGCTTGTCTCAGCAGAAATGATGTGCACTTCTCTTTCTTTTTTCCATGGCCAACTCTTCACCTTAATCTTCACTGAGTCCACTTTTATCCAATTCTCTTCCTCTGGACATCAGCCTCTGGTGAAAGCTGCCTGTAGTCAGACATCTTCTTCACTCTCTCCTTAGATTGTTGTATGGATGTGTCTTCTTCATTCCTGAGGTCTTATTTAAATGTTATTTCCACATAGATCCTTTACTTAATGACCATTTGTCTAATATGTCCTCTCCCTCTCTTCCACCAGTTCTTATCTATCACAACACTCTGAAAGTCTCTGTTGATGTACACAGCTATGATTTAATTAAAAAAAAAAACTTATTTCTTCCAGATTATTTTACTTGTTTTCCCAAATAATGCCGATTTTCCCTAATAGGGTATCAGCTTCATAAGGTCAATGAATATACTTTTGCTTATGATTATATCTTTAATGCGAGCTTTCCCATACTCAACACTACCGGTATTTGGGGGCAGATACTACTGGGTTGTTAGGTTCTGAACATATCTCCATATGATGCCAAATGTTTCTTGGAGGTAAAATCATTCCTACTTGAGAATCATATGCTCTGGATGTCACTACAGTTCCTTCAACAGAGTAGATAATAAGTTTTTTTGTATAAAATAATAAATAAATTATTTGATTTTTTGGTAATGGAAAAATCTCCCAAATTCTATAAAATAAAAAGAGGTTTATGCTGAGCAAAGGAATGTAGCTATGGCTCAAGGAGCCAATCCCAAGAAGTCATAAGCAAGTGGTCCTGAGGTAGTTGGATTATAGTTTGATTTTATGCCTTTTAGAGAGGCAGGTATTGAAGGTAATGCCATTAATCAGTAGATGGAAGGTGTACTTGGTTTGGCCCAGAAAGGTGGGGCTTCTCTAAGCTTGGGTTAACAAATTAAGATGGGTTCAAGTATTTTTTGATTTGCAATTGGCTAAGAAAAGGCTTTGTCTAAGGCTTGGAATGTTTTAGGGTAGAATAAGGACCCTTGAGCCAAGCCACGATATACAAACTCAAGTAATCTGTTAATCAAAATGATGGTGGGCAAATGATTTAAACTTTGTCCTGTAAGGTCTTAGGTCCTGTTAATCATTTAGTAACTTATTATCAGGAGTAATATGTTTTTAAGTTTTACGATCTTTTGTTTTAACATTAATAACTAGTCAATTTTTTTGTATCTGTACACCAAGAAGAGGGGGTTACAATAAGGTGTATCTGACAGGAACTCACTTTTTAGGTTTTTATGCGGTCTCCTTTGCCAAGAGGGGGTATATTCACTTTGCAGAGGTGCTTACAATTTTATTTTGATTCATATTTTCTTTTGTGTTTTTTTGCAGCAAAAATAAATGAATGAATGAATGAATAAATAAACCAAACTGAATTTTGAATGACTATAGACCCATTATATTGAGATTGGACTTCTATTTTAAGTCATTAATCTTGTTTTCTCTTATACACATATCTTAGATAGGTTCATTATAATAAATTCCCATTTCCATAGTCTGACTGTCTTAAATAACAAACATTTAATTCTCACCTTTATCAAGGCTGGAAAGCTCAAGATCAATATAGTAACATTCATTGTCTGGCAAAGACTTGCTTCCTAGTTTGCAGATGGTTGTTTTCTCATTTTATCCTCTCATGGCTGGAAAAGACTGTTAGAGCACTCTGTGATATCGTTTATAAGAGCACTAATTTCATTCATGAGAACTCTGAGTTACATCCCAGTATCATACTAATATTACCATAATATCATCACATTTGGGTTAGAATTTTAACATATACATTTTGAGTGGAGGCACAAGTATTCAGTCAACAACAATACACCTAATCACAATTGACACGTAAGGATATCCCAGGAAATAATTTATTTTTAAAATATTAAGAGAATACATGTTCAAAGAACATATTTTTTAATGAAACCAAAACCATGATCCCTACATTAAATTAGAGAGACAGGGCTCAAATGGAAGGGATGGATGGGTGGAAACAAGAGAAAATAGATTTTAGATTTACCGGAGTAATTGTGGGGCTGCGAATGTAAGGATTCAGGATCTCAGAGACATGTGGATAATGTGGTAATGTGGTGACCTGAAATGATAATCAAGCTAGCGGCAAGCTATCTGGAAGGGATGGATCAATATGCAATATTATTGTTGCTTTCATCCCTCCCTTCGCTTTCCAAAAAAGTCATTATAATGAATCTTGTTTTGAGCTAAGCATAGGCATAGACTTAGAGATTTCAATCCATTGCTCTAGAGGACCATATTCTCAGTTTATCATAATTGTTCTCGAGATGAAACCTACTGTCATCCTTGAACTCATACGTAGGAAAGAATCACTAGTGAGGGATCACATAAAATGAGTATAAGGAAAAAAGAATTGCAGAAGCAAAGAATGAGGCAAGGATTGGTAACTTCTGACTTACTTTCTATTGGCCTAATGGTGCTGATGTTAATGTCACCACTAACCTCTCTAGTTACAGCATATTCTTCCTTTTATGTACATTAACACACTTGCAATCTCTTTCCTAGAAACCGTGTTTTCAGGACAAGGCGGCAATCTTATACCACAATCCAGGCAGAGTTTATGTTTATTACCCAAACCTGCTACCTGGTTTTAACGTAATGTTTGTATAAAGATATTTTTTTTTTCACTTTCCACTAGAGTATTTAGAATCAGAATTTTGAAACTGGCACAATATGTTGAGCTTGATGCTTTATCCTAGAATAAAAGAATAGACAAATGATAGCTTGTGTAAAACATATAAAAAATATTAAAATAATATGACATTGTATCAGGACAGTATCTTGGTAAAATTAAAAGAAACTTTATCCACTTGATGTCTGCTGAACTTTACTTGTGCATGTGTGATGAGTATTAATTGATTAATCCCAATTTAATAGTGAGTACATGTGGTGTTCTTCTATTCTTAGAAAGATGGTCTCCAGTTCCAACCACATTGTTATAAAAGGTATTAGTTAACCATTTTTTTATGGCAAAGTGTTACTCCATAGCATATATATAACATATTCTATTAATCCACTCATGCATTCCTAGGCACTTGGGTTGTTAACACATCTTTGCAGTTGTGAATTATGCTGCTATTAACATGCAGTTGTCATTTTATAAAATGCTTTTTATTCCTTTGGGTCAATACCCAAGGGTGGGAGTGCTGGGTCAAATTGTAGATCACATTTAGTATTTTGAGGTATATCCATACTAGTTTCCATAGAGGCTGCACTAGTTTTGAGTTCCACCAGCAGTTTATAAGTGTTCCTTTTACTCTACATGCACACCAGCATCTGTTGATTTGGGACATTTTTGATTAAAGCCATTCTCACTGATACTTCATTGTGATTTGGATTTGCGTTTCCCTGATAATTAGAGATCTTGAGCATTTTTGTAAGTTTATTAGCCATTAATTAGTCTATCTTCTTTTGAAAAACTTCTGTTAATAACTTTTGCCCACTTTTTAGGGGTGTTTTTGATATTTTTTCCTGCTGATTTGCTTGAGTCCTTTGTAGATTCTGGCTATTAGCCCTTCACTGGCTGTATAGCACGTCAATACATTATAGCTTTATGCAGGCTGTCTATTTAATCTATTGATTCTTTCATTGGCTGTACTGAAGTTTTTAATTTAATTAGGTCCAATCTATTAAGTTTTGGTTTTGCCGTGATTGTCTTTGTGGCCTGCTTCACATATTCTTTGCCTATGGTAATAGCTATAAGATTTTTTCCCAAAAATTTCTTCTAGAATTTTTATAGTTTTGTGCCTAGTTTTAAGTCTGTCATCCATCATGAATTAAATTTTTGTGAGTGGCAAGTGGTATGGATTCTGTTTCCAATTTTTCTAGTACCATGTATTGAATAGGGATTGTTTTCCCCAGTGTATGTTATCATTTGATTTATCAAAGATCAGTTGGCAATATGAGGATTGTTTTATATATAGGTTCTCAGTTCTGATCTATTGGTCTATGTCATTATTCTTGTCCAAATATCATACTGTTTGAATTACTATGGCCTTGCACTATAGATTAAGCATGGTAATGTGATGTTTCCTAATTTATTCTTATGGCTTAACATTACTTTGGCTATTTGGGCCCTTTTCTGGTTCCATAATTAGCACAAAATTATTTTCTCCAAATGTATGAAAAATGATGTTGGTATTTAAATGGGGGTTGCATTTAATCTGTAAATCAATTTGGGTTATATAGACATTCTAACAATGTTGATTTTGCTGATCCATGAAAATATATTTTTCCATTTGTTTACCCTCTCTGAGATTTTCTACCTCCGTGATTCACAGTCTCACTGTAGAGGTCTTTTACCTCCTTGGGTAAATCCATTCTTAGATATTTTATTTTCCTTGTTGCTATTGTGAGAGGTATTCAGTCTCTGAATTGATTCTCCACTTGACTGTTGTTTGGTATACAGAAATGCTACAGATATGTGTACCTTGATTTGGTAACTTGCAACTTTGCTGAATTTGTTTATCAAGTCTAGAAGTCTCTTGGCAGAATCTTTGGGATTTTCTAGATATGTGATCATATTATCAACAAAAAGTCTTTTCCCATTTGATTGCCTGCTTGCTCTAGCTAGTACTTCCAATACTATACAGAAAAGAAGTGGAGATGATGAGCAATCTCATCTACTTTCAGTTCTGAGTGGGAATACTTTCAAAAATTTTCCCCCTGTACTTCGATGTTGTCTGTGGGCTTGTCATATGTGGGTTTTATAATTGCAGATTACATTCCCTCAATGCCTAGTTTTTTAATGAGTTCTTATCATAAAATGGTGCTGAATTTTGTCAAATGCTTTCACTGTGGCTATTAAGATGGTCATATGGTCCTTACATGGTGAATCACATTTATTTATTTGAATTTCTTGAACCATCCTTGTACCACTGGAATGAAGCCCACTTGATCATGGTGCATGTTTTTGATGTACAACTTAATGTGTTTTTTATTATTTTACTAATAATTTTTGCATCTCTCTCCATAAAGGATATTGCTCTGTAGTTTTCTTTTTTGACCGTGGCTTTTCCTAGCTTTGGCATCAAAATGGTACTGACTTCCTAGAATTAATTAGGGAGGATTTCTTATTTCTAATAAGACATTATTAAGAAATAATTGTTATGAAATAACTGTATTTTCCTAAATGTTATGAAATAATTTCTGCAGCATAGGTGTCAGTTCTTTGTAGGTCTGATAAAATTCAGCTCTGAAACCTTCTAATGTGGGACTTATTTTGTTGGAAGGTTTTGTTTTTTTTTTAATTATTGTAGTTTAAATTCCTTTACTTGCTACTGGTCTCAGGAGTTCTATTTCTTCCTGATTGAGTCTAGGGAGGTTGTGTGTTTCCAAGAATTTGTTCATTTTTTCCATATTTTTCAAGTTTATCTGCATAAAGATTTTAATAGTATTCTGTAGGAAAATTGTGCCCTAATCCTCCATATAAACTTATCTTCACATAAGCTTGTTTTCTATAACCCCTGACCTTTGGCATAAACTTGTTTTCTGTCTAAGAGACCTGAAAGAGTCATGAGAATGGTATGAGAGCTGTGTATGTGCAGGAAGCCAGAAGGTTGACCTCCAGAAGTGAGTGAGTTTGTAATGCCTGACAATATTGGGCCAAAAGGTTAGGGAAAAGATTCTCTAGAGTTTAAAACTTCTGATTGGCAAAAGTGGGGACTTGATTATGCTTTGTGGTTTTGCACATGCAAATTGGAGACATTTTCTCTGATGTTTTCCACTTTTAGTACTGTTATTTGATAAGTAATTTTTAACTACATCTTCCTGCTTTACAATAATAAATACAGACCCAAGCTTTGCTTAGGAGAACTCCATCAGAGGTCCTAAGTCCCCTTCTGAGGAGGACGAAAGCACAGATTCACAGATCTGAAACACAGATTCTGTTTCAAGTCTCTTCATTCCTCGTGTTTAAACTTCTACAGTGTTCAGAAATGATATTTTGTATTCTTGTGGTATCAATTGTAATATAACGTTTCTCTTTCCTGATTGACCTAATTAGATTCTTTCTTTTCTGTTTCTGATTAATCTTGTGAGATGTTTGTCAGTTTTGTTTATCTCTAAAAAAATAATTTTTGTTTCAATTCTATACAATTCTTTTCTTATTAATTTCATCACTTCTTCTATGATTTAGTTATTTCTTTTCTCCTGGGTTTTGGATTGGTTTGCTCTTCCTTTCCTTGAGATGGTTCATTACCATAGCTTGTTGATATATGTTCCTTCTGTTTTGTATGTGGGCATTTAGGGCTGTGAATATTCCTCTTAGAACTACTTTTGCTGCATCTCACAGATTTTAATAACTTGTGTTCCCTTTGTCATTTAGTTTGAAAAATCTTTTGATTTCCATCCTAATTTCCTCCTTAACCCAATAAGTGTTAGCAGTAAGTGGTTTAATTTCCATGAATTTGTGTAGAATTTAGTGTTTCTGTTGGACTTGGTTTCTTATCCTTTTCCACTGGGGTCTGAAAAGATATGTAAAATTATATACATATGTATATAATTATAACATGTAGAATTATATAATTCTATGTATCTTTTCAGTTTTGTGGTATAAGATGTGATCTATCTTAGAGAATACTCTTTGTGCTAGTGAAGAGAAAAATATGTAGTAGTTTTTGTGTAGAATGTTCTGTAAATGTCTATTAGGTACATTTGTTCTAGAGTCTTAAGTCCATTGTTGTGTTGTTGTTATTTTCTTTTTATTTTCTGTTTGAAATATCTATCAGTGGAGTCAGTGTGCTATTGAAGTCCACTATATTAGACTGCTGTTGTTTATTGCTTTGTTTAGATATAGTAGGGTTTGTTTGATGAATCGGAGTGCACCTGTGTTAGTTGGATAACTATATGGGATTCTTACGTCTTTTCATTGAATTGAAATGATTAGTCATTATATAATTACCATCTTTGTCTTTCATCACTTTTGTTGATTTAAAATCTATGCTATCTTATATGGAAATAATTACATAAGCTTTCTTTTGGTTTGCATTTACATGGGGTACATTTTCTATCCCTTTACCGTGAGTCTGAATGAGTCCTTGTGTGTTAGATATGTTTCCTGTAGCAGAAGATGCTTGGCTGATGTTATTTTATCCATTCACCTATTCAATGTATCTTGAGTGGGGAATTCAAGTCATTCATTGAAAGAATTGATAAGTGGGATTGATTTATGTTCTGTTCATCCTGTTGAGTAGAACTTTGTTGCTTTGTGTTTCCTCTTGAGCCATTGTGGTATCTGGGCTCCTACCTTTAGCTTTGGATGATTTCACATTGGTGGAAGTCTATCGTCCTGATCTGTGCATAATTCAAATCTGAGTATTTCCTGAAAGACAGATATGGTCTTGACAAATTCCTTCAGAAATTGCTTTTCTGAGAAACTCTTTCTTCTCATATAAAAAAAAAAAAAAAACTTACTTTAGCAGGATACAAAATTCTATGCTGATCATTATTCTGTTTGAAAAGATTGGGAATGGGGCCTCAGTCCCTTTTGGTTTATAATGTCTCACTTGAAACTTCTGCATTTAGTCTGATAGGTTCCCCTTTGTAAGTTACCTGATGCTTTTTCCTTCTGTCTTATAAAGATTCATCTTTCATGATAATTTTGGTCAGTCTGATGGCTGTGCATGGTGATAATAGCATGTTTGCAATGATTCCCCCAGAAGTCATTTGAGATTCTGGCTTTCCAGATTTCTAGCAAGACATGGGAAATTTCCCTCCAGTAGATCCTCAAATACCTCCTTAATGTTATTTTTTACTTTCAGGGATGCCTATGATTCTTACATTCATCCACTTTAGATAGCCCCTTATTTCTTGTAGGCTTTCTTTGCACGTCTTATTTCTCTGTTCATTCTCTTTACCTGACTTGTTTAACTCAAAAATATTGTTTTCACACTCTGAAATTCTTTCTTCTGTTCGGTCTTGCCTATTGTTAAGGCCTTCTACTGTGTTTTGCTTTTCTTTGAATACATCTTTCATTTCCAAAAGTTCTCCTTTTTTAAATAATTTTATTTCTTTAGTGAATATATTTGTTCACCTACTGCATTGTTTTGAAAGTTACTTCAAGTCAAGTTTCTATTTCATCTTGTATTTCACTGAGCTTCCTTATAATCCATATTCAAAATTCTTCATCAATAATTTTAATACTTTCATTTTGGTTGTTATCCATTGGTAAGGGGTTATTGTTTTCCTCTTGTGATGTCCTTTCCTTCTACTTTTCCATGTTTCTGAAGTTATTTTGATAATTTCTTCTCATCTGACCTTTCAGTTGAGACCTGGAGGAGCTAGGCTTATCTCTAGGTTCCCAAAGATCAAACTCTGACCTGCTGTGTTCACCTCTTCCAAACAGTGTGTAATGAGTTAGGGCCCCCAGCTTAATCTCCCAAATGGTTGTTGGTAGTTGTATGAATCAGCCACTGCATGCTGCTTGAGTTGGAAGGTGCTGTGCTTAGTTATGAGGTTGTTCCCTTGTCATTGGCTGAAGTTTGTGTGGAAGCACCAGTTTTTGATATGTTCTTTTGTGCCCATAGTAAGTTCTGGCTCTGCACATGGGGTACAGGAATGCCTCAAGCTTTAAGAGGTATCTTGTAGCTTCTAGGGTTTTTCTTGATCTCTACTTCCACTGAGGTTAGAGGAGGAGCAAGGTAGATCATGGCTGGATTGTGAGAGCCTGAAAGGTCTTTCAAAGCCTTGGGAGGGCTCAGGGATTACTCTTCCAGCTACCGGGTGGGACTGGTATGAAGTTCAGGACAATCTCTTGAAGCCAGCAAAGTTGTTACTGAGGAAGGGGCTTAAATATTTAGATGTCCTTTCTGTCCTTGTCCACTAGTGCAGATTCTCTGTGGAGTGTGATGTGCACCCTCCCTAATCATTGCTTCATGGAACCCCACAGCACTCTCTCATCAAACCAGTCCCCCTGAGTTTCCTCACTGCCCAAAAGTGGCTCTTGAATGTCCCCTCAGTCCATGTGTTTGACTCACCAGCGTTCATCTCTGTAGAATTCTGATGGGTATGGGATTCTCCAGATGGGCATCTCTGTTCCACCACAAGACCCCAAGGGGTGAAAGATAGTCCTTTCTATATGCAGGGGCCTTGGCTAAGGGCATGCTCCCACTGAGAAGAAACAGCTGTTCCTGAGTTTCTTGGCTCAAGTTTAACTCCCTATCTTAATGATTATAGAGAAGTGGGCCCTGCTCCCATTCAGCTGGCATATCCAAGGAATTCCACTGCTATGGGACACATGGCTATGCTAATTTTCTCCAAGTGGTACATCCCTAGACAATATGGCAGTTCTCCTGGCAGTTGCAGGGTGGGCTGACTCATGGTGATTTTAGATGACACTTCCGCCCTAGGCTTAAACCTAGCTTAGCAGCAGACCTAGTTATATTGTGCCCAGATTCCTGATCCACAGATACTCCAAAATAATGACTATTGTATTAAACCATCATTTGTAGCAATTTGTAAAGCCAAATATAATCTTTGTCAATAAGCAAGTCCAGTGACTTTTTTTTCAAAAATTATATATATAAAAATTTAAAAAAATACATAGTGATATATTGCATGTGTACCATGTACATAGGTTGAAAGGTGTCCTTAAAATGATATTTCCATGCCATAACCCCCGGACTCTATGATTATGACCTTATGTGGAAAAAAGATTTTGAAGATAACATTGAATAAAGGATCTTGAGTTGAGATCATCTTGGACTTAGGCTACGCCCTAAATCACAAGGCTTATGTCTCTACAAGAGAAAGGAAAGGAAAATTTGAAACTCACAGAAGTACCAGAAGAAGAAGGCCATATAGAAACAGACTCAGAGTTTGGAGTGAGCAGCCACAAAACAAGAAAAACCTGGTGTCACCAGAACCTGGAAGAGACAAGAAGAATTTTCCCCTAGAGAACACAGTAGAGCAGACACACTGATTTTGGAATTCTAACCCCAAAACTCTGAGAGAAAATATTTATTGTGTGTTAATCTATCTAGTTTGTGGTCGTTTTTAAGGGCAGCCCTAGGAGACTAATACACTATGTAGGCAGCGATGAGTAGTTGAAAGATAAATAGGATGCAAGTTTCTACACTGCAGGACTCCACAGTCTAGTAAAACATCTCTGATAGGCATTTAAACAATGCAGGATATAAAATGGCACATGCCAAAAGAGAGGTAGGGAAAAAAAATGGTTCTGGCAGGAAAAGAGAGCTCTACCTCTGACCAGGTCAGTCAGGTCATGTACTCTGAATAGTTACTGAGGTAAAGATCTGAGCATAGTAAGACAATAAAGGTACATTCCGGACAACAGAGCAACAAGCAGCTAGAAGAGCAACAAGTTCCTGTGAAATCCTATTTTTTTTTTTTTTTTGCAGTTTTTTTGGCCGGGGCTGGGTTTAAACCTGCCACCTCCCATATATGGGGCCAGCGCCCTACTCCCTTGAGCTATAGGTGCCGCCCTGAAATCCTACCTCTTTCAGTAGAGCAGCCTACTATTTGACAATCCATCTAACTTGTCCACAATTAAAGTGTCAACATTTTCTCTTTTTTTGAGACAGAATCTCAAGCTGTCACCCTGGGTAAAGTGTCATGGCGTCACAGCTCACAGAAACCTTAAACTCTTGAACTTAAAATGATTCTCTTGCCTCATCCTCCCAAGTAGCTGGGACCACAGGGCCTGCCACAATGCCCGGTTATTTTATTGTTGTTGTTGCAGTTCTCATTGCTGTTTTAGCTGGGCCAAGCTGGGTTCAAACTCTCTAGACTTAGCTAATGTGGCCAGCACCCTACCCACTGAGTACAGATGCCGCCCATTAAAGTGTCAGCATTTTATATGCTCTCACTTAAGATGAATATTTTATGTAAATTCAAAAGATTACAAGAACTTCTAACTATACCACTTTGTAAAATTCTCAAAATCAAACTCTCCTATTTAAAATATCAAGCATTGGGTGGTGCCTGTGGCTCAGTGACTAGGTCACTGGCCCCATATACCGAAGGTGGAGGGTTCAAAGCCAGCCCCAGCCAAATTGCCACAAAAAAACAGCCGGGCCTTGTGGCGGGTGTCTGTAGTCCCAGCTACTCAGGAGGTTGAGGCCGAGATTTGGAGGTTGCTGTGAGCTGTGATGCCACAGCACTCTACCAAGGGCAATAAAGTGAGACTCTGTCTCTAAAATTAAAATAAAATAAAAATAAAAAATAAAAAAAGTATTAAGCACTATGAAGTAACAATAGGCAAAATGGTACAAAAACGGAAATGTAAACTCATACAGCAATATATTGAAGTTAAGACATAGTAAATAAGATAAATTTACATGCCAAATGTTTCACATGAATAGGTGATGATGTCAGTCAAAAATTACTGAACTCTGTACAATGTTACTTTTTACTTAATTAAGTTTTGCATTTGAAATGGTGCCATGGCATATTACTTCATAAGTTAGACTCAACAAGCAAGGTTTATTTTTTAATATTGCAGCCCTGGGAGGCGCCCGTGGCTCACTGGGTAGGGCGCCGGCCCCATATACTGAGGGTGGCGGGTTCAAACCCAGCCCCGGCCAAACTGCAACAAAAAATAGCCGGGCGTTGTGGCGGGCGCCTGTAGTCCCAGCTACTTGGGAGGCTGAGGCAGAAGAATCGCCTAAGCCCAGGAGTTGGAGGTTGCTGGAGCGACTCTGCTGCACTCTACCGAGGGCGAAAAAGTGAGACTCTGTCTCTACAAAAAAAGAAAAAAAAATATTGCAGCCCTTTACTATTCAAAACTAATAAACTAATCTTTCCTTGAAAATTGGATTCTAGCCCAAGAATATGGGGAGGGGTGGGAGAGGGGAGGGAAGAAGGGCGGATGGGTGAAGGGAGGGTGATTGGAAAGATCACCTCTATGGTCTGTCTTACAAGGGTATAAGTGAATCTTTCTAAAACTAGAGTATAAATGTCTTAACACAATAACTAAGTTAAATGACATAAAGTCTGTTAACCAGTTTGATAAAAATATTTCAAATTGTATATGAAAACACTACACTGTACCCCATGTTTGCATTAATGTACATAGCTATCATTTAATTAAAAAAAAGAAAATTGAATTCTAAAAATTATTGTTGCTGGGGTCACCAATATGAAAATAAAGAATATTCCTTTAAGCTTTGTAAAACACACAGATGTCAGAATTAAAACAGAACTAGCTGGAAAAAAAATTAGTAGAATTATTAGTTGCTTCAGTGAATAAAAACCAATTTATGATAGTGTATTTTGTGAACATAAAACATTGACAAGACTAGAGAATTTACACATGTTAAAGTAGTAATAAAGTCATCTAGTCAACTGTTAGAGAAAAAAAAGTGTATATACTAAGTCTCTCTCTCTCTCTCTCTCTCTCACACACACACACACACATACATCTGCATGCACATTCACATACATACATACACAGGTGATTATAACTTTTCAAGTCAAATCAATAAATTTCTCTTACTTTTAATTTCTTAATTAATAAAATTGTGATTAAACACACACACGCACACATAAGCATGTTCAGCTCTGTCACTGATATCTCACACAAATATTGTATAGGGGAAATGAATACAAATGTTTTCTAAATTAATTCATGACTATAGCTAATGATAAGAGAGAGATGATACCAGTAAAGAACCTTACTAAAAATTCAGTAATGTCCACTGATACATTTTCACCCTGAATATTAATAAAATGTGGTACATGTATACCAAGGGGAATTACTCATACATAAAAGAATGATGACCTAGTATCTTTTGTAAAATCTTGGACGGAAATGGAAACCATTCTCTTTCTTTTTTCCTTCCTTCCTTCCTTCCTTCCTTTCTTTCTTTCTTTCTTTCTTTCTTTCTTTCTTTCTTTCTTTCTTTCTTTCTTTCTTTCTTTCTGAGACAGAGTCTCACTTTTTTGCCCTCAGTAAAGTGCTGTGGCATCACAGCTCACAGCAACCTCCAACTCTTGGGTTTAGGCTATTCTCTTGCCTCAGCCTCCCAAGTAGTTGAGACTACAGGAACCTGCCACAATGCCTGGCTACTTTTTTTTGTTGCAGTTTGAACCCGCCACCCTCAGTATACGGGGCCAGCACCCTACTCCCTGAGCCACAGGCACCACGTGAAGACCATTCTTCTAAGCGAAGTATTACAAGAATGAGAAAACAAATACCACATGTACTCAATACAAAATTGGAATTAATTGTTCAATGTACGTGTGCACATATGGAAGTAAAACTCAGTGAAAATATAGCAAGTGTGAGGGGAGAGGAGAGGAACAGGTAAATTTACACCTAACAGGTGCAATGCACAATATCTGAGTGAGGGGCACCATTATAATTTTGAATCAATTTGCACAAAACAAACTATGTAATTAAAACTTGTGTACCCCTATAATATCATGAACATTTTTTAAAAATATCTTGGAATAATTTTGAAATAAAAATGTAAATAAGCCCTTGTATTTACTTATATCCAAATAAGTGTATTTCAGAGACTAAAAATAAAATCTGAAACAACTGGAAGAATATTTCTAAAAACTGTACACATATCAATTTTAAATAGAGGACACAGAACCAAAAGTTAAAAAAAAAGAAGGTTTCAAGTACATAAACTATAAGGAAATGACAAATTATAAGAGATTTTATAAGGAAAGTTCACATGCAAGTTCTAACAACGGAAAAAATGTGTTTTGTTACCAAAACATGAATCCATTGCAATATAAAAAGAGCTCCAATATTTAAATAAAAAAAACAATGTAAGTGGCAAAGGAAAGAAAATAGATGTACCGTCTCCTGTTCATCTGTCCACCCTCTCAGGTCCACTCCATGCCTTTCCCTTCATGGTTTTATGCTCACAGAGGTTGGCCGATGTAAATTGTATCAATTGACTCCATTTTCCCATGGTTTCTCATGCATTTGGCCAACTGTAGAAGATTCGGTTGGGAAGAAAAATAAGAAGGATAATTTTCACCCTAGTTATCTCTCTGCCAGGTTACTATCGCTTGGTCATTTCTCTCTACCAAAGATCACAACTCCTGATGGGTAGCACTCCTTACCAGGATGGCCAGTGCTGTTTCTTTAGGCTTATTGGTGATAACATCTCCCCATTTATTACCTCTGCAGTACTGCATTATTCTTTGTGGGTTTCCTTAAAAAAGTGTTCCTTGAATTGTGGTCCGGAGACCTCCTGGTGCCCTGAGACCCTTTAGGTAAGAGTATGATATCAAGCTTATATTCAAAAATATGTTAAGATGTTATTTACTTTTTCCATAACAGATTGGATGTATAAATAAACATACAGCTCTATTCTATTAAGCCAGACATTAAAGAGATTTGCAAAATTGTAAAACAATGTAACTTCCCATTGATTATATTTTGGAAAATAGAGTTATTCTTATAAATTATGCTAACCTATTAAAATATAATGGTATTATTAATGATTTGAAATGAGATTATACTATGAAAATACTCAATGTTAATATCTAATATGCTATATTTTGATGGATAACTCATATAAATAAAAGCTCACTGAAGTTCAGTAAGTGTAAAGACATCTGGAGCCCCAAAGTTCGGTGACCTAAACACTGAATTCACCTTTATAAATGGTCCTTTTTATTTAAAACCCTTTAATTTTCCACAGTTGATTATGTCATATGCTTCTGGTCAGAATCCTGAGTGAAATACTGGAAATTTATAAAAGAGATATAAATTTCTAAATAAATTTCACTAAAAATTAAAGGGAAAAAAATAATACAATGAAAGATTCTTGTTTGACTTGACAACTTGTTTCCTGAAGGATTTAAAACACCCAGTTTTGTTCCAGAGTATTGGAAAACAAATATTTTCAAACTTTTTTGAGTATAAAGTGGTGAAAAAATAATTAGAGGGCAATATTTTAGTATCTCTTCAAAATTAAAATGTAAGTAACTTTATGAGCAACATTCCAAATTCTAGGAATCTATATTACAGAAATAAAAATGTGAGTCTTTAATAAGATCATTATAATAAAGTAGAATTAAATAAAATAAAATAAATACAATGATATTCACTACAGTACTGTTTCCAATAGTAAAAATGAAGTAAATATACAAAGAAAGACCTAAATGTTTACACAATTATTAAAGAGACTTTTCCTAACAAATGCAATCACTGTAGCCTAATTATTTGCACCTTCAATGAATCTCAAACAATAAAAAAAACTAAAAAAAATTAAAAAATTAAAAGTATCAGATAAAATATTATACAGACACACAATTAAATACTTTGTATTTAAAAACAAACAAAAGCTCCACAAGTAATATCCATATGTACTTAATCTTGAACTATTACTATGATACATTAAGGGAAAAACATAAGTTGCACAATAATACATACAGCGTATCCTATTTTCATGTGCATGTCTGTACAGTGTCCATATGATTAAATGTATATCTTTCCTTATATATATGATAGCTGAAACAAATTATTTCAATAACTAAGATGGGAGGTATGAGGTAAGAATATACACAAAAAGTAATTTATTTAATAAAATATACAAACTGAAAACAAAAAAAGGTAGTCTGAGGCTAGTTACTATCCAAACAAATAGTCCAGCAAAAGTTAAACAGGTTAAGGATATTATTATCATATTGCTAATATTCATTGATATAATAAATACTGTGTCATTGTAATAGTTGCATGTTCAGCTTTATCTTTGCACACGTTTATACTATGCTAGTCCATAGCAAACACACCACACACATTTTACTATAATTGTTAAGTGAGGAAAGTTTGTCGGAGCTTTTTTTTCCTCTTCCATGACGGGTTATTCTTTGTGCTTTTTTGTTATTTAACACCCTCTCCTTCTAGCAGTCATCAGTTCTGGTATCAACTATTTTGAGACCAGTTTAGACAAATGTATAAAGTCTTTAGTTTTTGCCTTGTTAAGCTTATCTCTAATACCTAAAAAACAAAGTAACATAATAAATAAACAAAAATACCCTGACCTAATTGCAAGTATGACAGTATACAGGGTTTGGATTTAAGTCCTGCCTGTTATCACGTAAGCAATGGGATTTAGGAAAGTTATGACATCATGGAGCTTCAGTTTCTTTGTAAAGTAAAGATATTACCTCACTGATAGCATGCTTTTGAGTTTCACATCAGGTTGAGCATATAAAAGTGGCTAAGGTTTTCAGTGAGTATGTTGAATTTGAAAAAAAAAGTTATGATTCTCACTTCAAAAACTTTCAAGCAATGAAGATAGGATGGCCATATTTGGAGTGTCTGGGCCATTTTATTTCTTCTGAAATACATAAAAGGTGATCTTATATAATTTATGCTGAGTGATAAACTTTCAAGGATGATTACATTGTCAAATTTCTATTCAAGTTCCCTCAAGCAAGGAGGATCTGGAAAAAAGAGATTATATGGGAAGAACACAGGGATAAGAAGATTCTTCATTCTACAAATATTTATTGAACAACTTCTACATGCAAAGTGCTATTAGAGTTCCTGAACATACAGGAATGGACAAAACAGGTAATCTATCTTTCCTCCTTGGGCTTACATTATAGTATAAGAAAGCAAAAAATAAGTGAACATAAATTCAAATATATATATATGTGTGTGTGTGTGTATACAAAGAAATATTTTATCTATTGATAAATGTAAGGAAGAAAAAAGAAGGGAAGACAATTGGGACTAAAGGAGAGAAAGAATGTTCCTCTGGAGGGTATAGTGGTTGGAATCCTCTCTGAGAAGGTGATATTCTACCAGAGACTTGAAAGTGGTAAAGTATTGAGTTACAGAAGAGTATCCTTAGTAGAAGAAATGATAAGTTCCAGGGCTCTGAGGTAGAAATATGTCTGGTTTGTTTGATAGACAACAGGATGCCTAATGTAGCGTCTGGAGAGAGCAGCAAGACAGGTATGTAGTATAGGTCAGAAAATGCACAGAATTATAGGGCATTACTTGGAGATTGGCTTATACTAAGATCTACCTTAACTTTGTCTATTTTGTGGAAAAGATGTTATCGGGGGTGTCAAACTAAGAATATATATTGAAGCCAGGGCTTGCAGGATTTCTAACATGTTAGATGTGAGAGACAGATTGTCATCAAGTCCACATATAATGGCAACCAAACAAACAAACGGAGGTGGAAAAGATTGTGGAGGAGAATGAATACAGTTTTCTTCTTTTGGACACATGAAAAATAAAGTGTTTCCTAGACTTCCAAGTGTAGCTATTATCTATGCAATGAGATATGTGAGTCTGGATCTCGGGAGTCACTGGAACATAATATGTATGTGAAATCATGCATTGGATGAGATCATCAAATAGAAGTGTATTATATATAGGGAGGAGAAGAGGGAAGAAGATATTTCATAAAATATGTTCTTTTATTTCGAGATTGGGAAAAGTCAGCAAGAAAGAATGAGGTGAAACAACATGTGTGTTGAAAGGCAAACAAGGTGACTGTGGGGCCTCTAACATATAAAGGGAATAATTTTAAGAATGACAAGTGGCCAATTATGTCAACTGCTTTTGAAAAAAATGAGTAATATAAGCACAGGTAATTAGGAAAGATGGAAGTTGCTAGTGACCTTTAGAGGTATGGTTTCAGTGGAGTGGTCAAAAATACCTGAAAGGTATGGGTGGTAAAGCATAGGACAGGAGTTTTGGTAAAGAGGGCAAGTAGATACATCAGGGAAAGTAGTATATTGCATCTAGCCAGAAGGACTATGTGGGTTCTTAGAGAAGGTTTTGGTTTTGTTAATTAATTTTTTTTAAGACGGAAGGTATTATAGCAAGTTGTCATATTGATGGCAATTATTTAATTAAAAAAAGAAGAGAAAGTTGGGAGAAATACAGAAACAAAGTCCTTGTGTATGCAAGAGAAGATGGGTATCCGTGGCCCAAGTAGAGATGTCAGAGTGGGCTTAATTCATCTTGTATAAAAATTTAACAGTCAGAGTTTTATTAATACAGATGTTGTTGGGTCACTAGCCACGATAGTGGAAAGCTGCCAGCTGATTATCACCGGATCACCTCTAGTTCCTTGATGAAATAAAGAGTGAGAACTCAGCTGCAAATTAAAAGTGGCAAAAGCTGTGAGAAGCTTGATAAGAGATGAAAAGTTTGAAATGGTCTTGAAGAGTGATGGAATAAATACATTGGTCAGTGCTGTCACCAAGGAAGCAGGCGGGACAATGGATTGTAAGCTTGAAGCTTGCAGGAGGTGGGCCTTCCCAAATGAGAGGGCAGGTGGGGGAAAGGCCCCAAGCAACCTCCGCAGCTGCTTTTTTTTTTTTTTTTTTTTTGTTGGCTGGGGCTGGGTTTGAACCTGCCACCTCCATCATATGGGGCTGGTGCCCTACTCCTTTGGGCCACAGGTGCCGCTCCCCAGCTGCTATTTATTGAGAACATATGCCACTTCCCCCAGCCCCACCCCCTTCACTGGAGTTCCACAGCTGATCAATTTCCACCTGCCAAAGTCTGTTTCTTAACATCCAGTAACTGCTATTTTATCTCTTCAAACCTCCTGGCCCAGTTCCTATATATCTTTCTACATATATTAGGTTGCTACACAAGTTGTTACTATATAGGTTGTTACATATCTTATTACATAGGTTGCTACACATCCTGTTACATAGGTTGCTACATATCTTGTTACATAGGTTGCTACATAGGGTGGAAAATAAAGCAAAATTACCAGGAAGTTCTGAGTAATCGGTTGTAATGTTTTCAGCTAGCAAGGGCAAACTTCTCAAGGGTAGGGTTATAGCATGGGAAATTAGTAAGGACAGAGGAGGGAAGTACAAAGGAGTTAAGGGTGCATGCCAGAGAGTGATTTTCATAATTTAGTGCATTATATAAACTGGTGAGGAAGAAAATAATGGTATGAGAATGAGCAATAAAAAGCAAACATGATATAATCAATCAATTAAAGGGAATGTTGGGTACAAGGGTTGGTGTTGGAGGTAGTAGAAATGATGCAGGAAGATAGGTAACATGGCTGAGAAAGTGAATGCCTGAAATAGAAATTTGGGATGTGAAGCTATTTTCAGTATTGACAAGATCTGGAGTGTGTCTATCGTAATTACTAGTTGGAGTGGGATGGAAAAAAAATGCCAAAGTATATACCGTCTATGTGACAGACATACAGTCTATACTTAGAAGGCTAACAGGAGAAGTGGTGGACAGAAAAATCAGAAATCCAGATGTCTTATCTCAATCTGTGGTATGGTTTGAATGTATATGTTTAAAATGCCAATGTGACAATATTAAGAGGAAGGGCCTTTAGTAGGGGATTAAGAACCTTCCCAAATGGGATTAATGACCTAAAAGGGTTTAAGGGTTTAAGGAAATTTGCCCTTTCATTACATCAACCACAGGAGGACACAACATTAAAGGTGCCATTTTGGAAGAATAAAGCAAGCCCTTACCAGACATTGAAACTGCAGGTTCCTTGATCTTGGTCTCCTGGTCTCCAAAACCATGAAAATGAATTCATATAGAGTAATGCTTTTGTAATAAGATACCCTGGTCTTCATGGCTTAAACAATAGACATTTATTTCTTACAACATAATTCCAGAGATAGAAAAGTCTAAGACCAATATGTTATCTGGGTTGAGCTCCCCAATGAGGAGTCTCTTTCTGGCATGCAGACAGCCATCTTCTTCCCGTGTCAGAAGGAGAGAGACAGAGAGAGATCAATCTCCTGTTTCTTTATTTCCCTCCTTCTTTTTTAATAAAGATGAGGATGGAGTGTGGTGGGTATTCATAGGCACAGTCATCACACACTACAGCCTCAAAGTCCTTGGCTCAAGTGCTCCTCCTGCCTCAGCCTCCTAAGTAGCTGAGAATAAAACCATGCACCACCAAGCACAGGTCTTCCTCCTTCTATAAGAACACCAATTCCATCCTGGGAACTTACCCCTCATGACCTCACCTAAAGCTAATTATTTCCAAAGATCTTACCTTCAACTACCATCATTTTGAGGGATAGGGCTTCACACAAGTTAATTTGGGTATGACACAAGCATTCAGTCCACAACATCAAGTTTTAATTCTCCAGAGCATGAGAACAATTGCCAGGGCGAAAGTAAAAATAACCTACTAGCTGAGAAGGGATGTAGAGAATCTGTATTGCGTGTAGAGAGCCGGTTTTCATTGACATCAATAACGTGAAGGAAATACTGAAAGATGTTTATTGCAGTGAAGGTTTTAATGAGGATTATGAGGTGCAGATCGCAAAATGGAACATTTTTGAAGTTCAGAGAAGGATGGGCACTGGGTCAGCCTAGGTTATATAGAAGGGTATATGGAAATAAGTGTCTGGGGAATTAAGGCATCTGGTGATGAGTGAAGCAACAGAGATGGGGAATGTTTGGATTAGTACAGATGGTCTCTCAGAGAAAGTAATTTCTCAGGCATCAAAGAGAAAGTAAATCATGTTTCATGTATACTCTTAAGAAAGGTTGGAAAGCATGTTCTGATTCTGTTGAAAATGGCTACACATTGAGATATTAGCTCTATGAAGAACAGTGAAATGCAGAGAAAAGTTGAGCACACGTCCACTGCTGCCGACTAGGAGTGGGACAAGAGACTAAAATTCTCTGTGCCTCAACTTCTTCGTCTGCGAAATGAAGATAGTGATATTAAATACATCATAGGTCTGTCACTAGAATTAAATAAATTAGTGTATGGAAGGTTTTCTCTACAGGACTTCACATAGAGTGAAAGCCTAAAATGCTGATTTTGTTATTGCTTTAAAAAGGCTTTCACTTTTTATGGAAAATGAATTTATAGGCTAGTTCATATACCCCACACTCTGGATAAATGAGGTGTTCTTTCACATGTATATAGTACCTGAAACAGGTCTACATCCCATAGACAATTTTATCGTCCTGTAAACTCTCATTTTCTTCTCTTGTTGCCCTTAGTTTGTGGATCATTTTATTGCATAAAAAGGAACTTCATTTAAATGTTTACTAGTTATTAAATGTTTGCTTTTTTATTCCAGTAGCTTTCCTAAAGGTGAATATTAGTATGATAGCATAAATGATCTGCTATGTTGTATCAGATTACCAGGGTCTCTCACCCCTTTGGGTTGAAAGCTTATTCATGTGTCAAGGGTAGGAAAAACTCTGTTGCCCTTATTAAGGTTTCAAAGCTACTTGTCAAAAAAAGTTAGGGTACTAAAGGTCACTAAGGTGCTAAAACCTAATGGTCTAAAAGCTAGGTGACCAAGGCTCAGCATAGCATGACAGTTTGGAAAGTGTATGTTTGATTAATAAAAAGAAAAAAAATACATTTTTAACATTTAACATGTCTGGTCAAGCAATTTTCTATAAGTAAGGAGAATTTTAATACTTCAGTTTGTTTCTAAAACATTTGTTTAATAAAATACTCCTTTTATGAACAATTTACAACTTTAACTGATTGATTGTGAGAAACTTAAGCTATTTAGTTCAATGTATTTGCTCTATAAGTATGCAACATTTGTAACTCTTGATGGCAGATCCAATCACGATAGTAGATCCATGCTCCCACATTCCAGCCCATTCTAGCATTGTCTCCAACAGGTAACAATTATGTAAGTGTCAATAAGACATAAACTTTGATGTTATAGAGACAAAGGGAACCCTTGGATGGAGAAAACACGGCCATGCCCAGATTTTAATGCATGTTTTAAATCATTTCCATGGGAACCAACAATTGGCATAGGGGCCACTGTTATGAAAAACATTTAGAAGGCAGCTTCTACCAAGCCAGATGGTTAATTTGTAACAGGGAAATATAACAAGGGGGAACTGGGTTATATTACCCCTAACAACCTTTGATATTGGATTCAAGAGGACTAAATCACTGGGCTCCCTTCCAATCTTCTGTCAATGTTGTGATCCATGGCAATAACATTTTCAACCACATGAGGAAGCATCACTAATTGCTAAGTGTCTAGAAAGGTAAATACTGCAGCTAAAAAATAGGAGTAAATATTTCTAGACTAATCAAGACAGAGTGGGTCAAGAACCCTGAAGTAATCTAAATAAATTTATGAGGGGAAGTAGTAAAGCAGAGGAGAAAATTATATTGGCTTAAGTTCCCAAAGCAATTAAAATAAAACTAATTATCCAGAATAATTTCAAGCCAGGATTCTAGAATGTCACTTCCCATTCAGCAAAATCCAAGCATTCTCTGATTATTAGTGCAAAAAGGAACCCCAGAAACTCAGTGGATTGTAACACAGAAAGTTATTGACACAGCAGAGACAAGAACCTCAAAACTAAGACTTAAGATAATTAGTCCAATGAGATTTATCTGGACACATTGCTCCCTTGAGAAAGTTTTGGATCCTGTCCTTAGGGAAGCTCTTTAAAAAAAAAATAGAATATTATGGGAGTACAAAATTTTGGTTGTGTGTATTGTAGATGTGCCCTTCACCCAGATAGTGTGCACTATACCCACTAGGTGTGAATTTACACATCCCCTATCTCACATACACACACCTTCTTGAATTTTCATGACTGTTATTTCTATATGTGCACACAAGAGTTGACTAGGGAAGTTCATATAAACATTATTTCCTAGGATCTACTGCAAACTTCATATGAGATGCCCTACTCTTACTAATACAGCCACATACTGGGCCCCAGAATATATATTGAGGTAGGGAATTATCTTTCTCTTCTCTAGAGAATAAAGTTAGTTCAAGTTACACTGTGAAGAAATAACCTTCCCAAGACATAAACACACATGCACACAAACAAGTACCATATTATATTGGTGTATGGAAGCAAGACATCAATATCTTGAGGTTCTATTACTGAAACTACAACTTTAAATTTCTTGTGACCTTATGAAAAAATAAGTTCTTTCATACCTCAGTTCTCCTAGTCCTAAAATGGGTTCAATGATGACTGTCTCAAAAAAAGTTATTATGAATCTAATTAATTCTTTAATTGTGAGAAAATATACTACAACAAAACCAATTTAACAAGAAGGAACATATTCATTGCCTGTAAGGATTCATTAACTAATGCATGTGTCTTTTCCCTTTTATCTGTTGACTTATTCATAATAATTTATCGATCTTATTAAATCAGTATAGTAATAACTATATTTTAGTAAAAAATATAATAAGATGATATTTAGTATGCAAATGAAATATGATTACTGGAAAGTAAAGCATAATTCTTGAATATTCCATATTATGTGAGAAATCTTTTTGAAATATAGAAAACATGAACACTGCAACTTTTGTGACTTAAATTACTTTACTTCTACCACATTTGAAGAACAGATATTTCATTTTTCTTTTTCTCATTGCTAATAGAATAATCTATAAATGTCATCAATACCTCATTATTTTGCTCTGGGTGACTAATCCACAGTATAAAGAAAAAGGCCCACTTTTCATTAGTTTGAGTATTAGGGAAGATAGTTAAATTGAAAACAAGTATTTGCAAATATTCATTATATGAAAATTCTTTGAATCAGTCTCCACACTCATTCAAAATGCCAACAAGACAACTTTATTCCTGTGATTATATACAGAGTACATCAGAATTGGCACACATACCATCGCTTATTCATTAGCAGTGTTCTCAGTGGGCTCTCCTGGAACATTCCAGCACAGCAGGCATTGTTCTGTGCCTCCAGTCATAATTTAATGGAGAAAGTTGTCATGATATACTCCACTTGGGAAAAAGCTTCAATGCAGCATCCAAGGGTGGCTCCTAACTCCTGTGAAAACAAGTCTTGGATGTCAGACCCATTGTTTTTCTCTATGGAGTCATTCAGATCTAGAGGTCAAAATTTGATCTCAGAATTCTAATATCCTTCAATTGACTGCAAAGAGTACTGCATTAGTAATTCCATAAATGGTAGTCTAAATAAAAGATGTAAATCACTCCAAATGCGTTGGTCACTCTTCCTTCAGTTTTTGTTCCCATTTGAGCATGTTTAAAGATACATGTATTGGGCTGGGCATGGTGGCTCATGCCTGTAATCCTAGCACTTTGGGAGGTGGAGGCAGATGGATTGCTTGGACTCCAGAGTTCGAACTAGCCTAAGCAAGAGCAAGAAGTAAACAAATTTAAGTCACAAATGTTAGAGTGTTCGTGTTTTCTATATTCTTAAAATATTTCTCACATAATATGTGCCCAAACCACATAATCTGGGCTTTGTGGAGGATCCCTGTAGTCCCAGCTACTTAGGAGTCTGAGGGAAGCAGATCTCTTGAGCCTGGAAGTTTGAAGTTGCTGTGAGATATAATGATGTCACAGCACTCTACCCAGGGTGAGGCAGTAAGACTGGATAAATAAATAAACATGTATTGTCATGATTTCAGATAGAAGGTTTCTGAGTGTGATTCAGGTGGTCAGTAGTAAAGACACTGTATGCAACATCAAAGGGAGCTCTACACAATGGACTCCATATGACCCTGCTCTTGCCTCATCATAGCTTTCCTATCATTCCCGGAATTATACAGAAGAGTCTTTGCTCCTGCCTTGCCCTATTAATGAGTCACCACCCATGCCAACCCAGAACTCATAGCTCTTTCTCCAAAAGAATTTCCTAATAAAGTAGCTTTCTAAGAGCATATTACCTGTTCTCAAATATGGCACCTGTCATTCCGGCCCTATTCTTGTCATTTATTATAGGCTCTCACTCATCTTCTTCATGCCCTTAGAATTCCCTGCCTGTATGAATTGGGGGTTCAAAGTTTGCATATTTGTTATTAGGTTACTCAAGCCACAGCATTTATAGTAGCAGTCCCTATTCTGAGTGCATAATTGGAACCTCCAGCTCAGTGTTCCCTAAATACGATTCTTATTCAGATGTGATCTCTCATATAGAGACTGATGAACCCTAACATAGAAATTTGGCATAAAGTTTGGAGAGGTGTACCCCCCTCCACTCTATTGTAACACTGCCAGTGATTCAACTGAAAGGTGATATTTGATTAGAGCAGGCCAATAAAAAAATGGAGAGAAGTGGTAGGATTCTGGATATATTTGAAGATAGGACCAGCAGAATTTATTTATGGACACAATGAGGGTCATGAAAAAAGAAAGGAGTCAAGGTTAATTTCCAGATATGTGGCCTGAGCTACTGAAAGAATGGACCTGCTATTTGTTGAGATGTAAAAGAAATGGAGTAGCCAGTTTGGGGGGGGGGTTGGAAATCAAGATGTTTTTCCTGAAACATATTGAGTTCAAGCTTCCTATTTGGTCTCTGTTGTATCCAAGAGCCTGGATGAGCTCACCATGCAATTTAATTAGTATCAAATACCATCAGTTGAGCCCTGAATCATTGTTACATTATAACTCTGAACACAAATGGAAGCAGCAAAATGAGAGAGCAAGAAAAAAAAAGCATTCTGTGATGTGCTGGTCTTTTGAGTTTTAGTATTACTTGCATGCAGGCCAATCCTTATTGATACATGTACCAAGTAAATATTTTTAATTAAATGAAAATGCCTACATTTTTGGAAGATGGGAGCACTGCCATACCACAACATTATTGTTGACCAGTATCTTCTGAAAAAATTCTAAAGTCTGTATGGTATGTCACTTCTGGGTTTTGAACTCATTCTTTGAATTTGTTGTTAATATTGGATAGGGAAAGAATAAGATTCTTTAATTGAAAATCATGGTCCAAATCAAGCTGTAAACTCATAAATAACTTCATTGTGGACATGGAAGGTATGCTGATGACTTAGAGATAGGCTAAATTACTATAAATAAATTCATAAAATTCAGCTGATAGCTCATCAGATATTGTTTTCAATAAAAGTTGCTAAGTTAAAATGTATATTTGAGATTGCAGTAGTTATGTACCCACCTCTAAGAGTGTTATGGGCTTGGTGCTTTAAGCTTTTAGGAGGAAAAGTATTCTATAAAAGTAAAGTGTTATTAGGATCACTACAATGTGAAACATGAAAAATAAATGCGTATAAAGATCTATCTTGAGCATTGTTGTATAATTCAGGGCTAAAAAGTAGAAATCTGTTGTAAATAATAAAAGGTATCCATGTTTCATGATGAAATGTAAAAGACTTGGAAATATGAATATAAAATATAGGTTGAAATAGTAATTTAGAAATGCAGGATGCACTCACAATTTTTGACTCTTGGATTTTTGCGTATTTCCCTGCAAAGAAGTCATATGCCCCATAAAAGACAGACAGAGCTCCCAACGAGACACAGATATGAGAGAAGACAGATGAGCTTTACGTCACTCTGCCCTCTTCCACTAGAAGAGGATTGACTAGTTGTGAATCAGTGTGAGCTGTGCTTTTTTTTTTTTTTCATGTGGGTTTTGCTTACAAAGCACGTTTAAAAGAGTTTGCAGAGAGTGCTCTGAGAAGCTTCGTAGTGCCTGTCGGTGAAGTTTCCCTTGAAGAAGCAATGAACTTCATAAAAACTTGCTCTATTAACTTGGCCTGATCTCGTCACACAGGAAGGAGAAGCTATCAATGAAGTCTAGGCTGCAATCAGCCAACTTAAATAGATTTATACTGTCAGCAGGACAATGACCCCCACTGTCTGCACTTGGTCTGACACTGATGCACCCAGTCTCCCCTCCATAACTTTAAATCTAAAAAAATACACCAGACCTCTCATCTTTTCCAATGTGTACCTAGTTCAAAGGGCGAGTCTTCATTCTCCCAACCCATTAAATTGTTTTTTCCCCAGCCTGCTGTACTTTTTCATATCCTCTGACTGAATTTAGCTTCCTTTTCCCAGAGTTCCTTTCTCTGTGTTCCTGTACGTTAGATTGTATCTTCAATTCAACCTCTTAATTGTGCATTTCCTTTATCTTCTGCCTTAACTGAAATGCAGCTATCCCCTTGAATCTGTCTATAGTACTATCTGCATCTCCCTCAGTTTCCAATGCTATTTCAACAATCTTGTGAAAATCTCATGTCATCCAGATACACTACTTTCTGTGCTTCTGTGTTGCTCTCATCTATGAATTCCATGGCCTTCCTTGTGCATTGACTAAAGGTTTGGATTTGAATTTTTTTCTACCCCGAATCTTGTCATTGTTTTATGTGATTCTGTATTTATGCATAAAACATATCCAATGCATAGGCCTTTATATTTCCTACTTATTTCCAGTGACTTTAACCTCCTCTACACTCTCTTGTCACAGTCAGAATCTTGTCTTCTTTGACCAGAATTTCTTCACCTTTTATCTTTTTATAGTGCAAATATACTCTCTACACACTAATCCCAATCACCTATCCTTCCGAATCTTTTTCTATTTTGTTATCTCTATCCTTGTTCTTTGATTTTAGATAAACATTTTTTTCATTTGCATTTTGTTTTCAATCTATAGACTTCCTCTATGCAACATAGACTCCATGATTAATCACTCAACTTATCAATATTTTCAACTCCTAAAAGTATTCACAGCTCCCAAAGATTTCATATTTTTACTTATCTTTTTGTCTTTGTTATTTCTATTGTCAGCACTTCTACAAATATTTTGTCTGATTAATTCAGACTCATCCTTCCAGGGTCAATTGTATCCTACGAGATGCTTTGCCATACATCCTGCTGCCTTCCTTTCTCTTCCTCCCCAGCTCCATTCTTCAATAAATATCTTCCTCTGTGCTCTCTCGGTACATTGTTATAACCTATCCAAAATACTTACACATTCTATTAAATTTCCATTTATCTGTTTGTTTCTCCAAATGGACCTTAAAGTTCATAAGTTTAGGAATCTTGTCTGTGTTAAACATAACTGTATTATTAATACCTAGATTCATTCCTGACACACTTCCAGTCCTCAGTGAATACTTGCTGAAGGAATCCTCGAAACATCCAAACCACACACATGTTCATACATTGTTACTTTTCCCTAAGTACATATTATACTTTGTCCATTTTTTTCTTTTATTAAGTCATATACACATAGATCGTAAATACATTTATGCCTTTGTGGGATTCAATGTGTTGATTATTAGTATAAATTGGAGTGCTTACATCCTACTAATTACTATAGCTTTCATCTCATTTACTTAATCAAAGTGTTAAGATATTTGTGTTCTATACTTGATAGACTTGACTTGTACCCTTGCAATATGCTCTATAGGTGTGGTCCCACCATTAACCCTCCCTCTATCAAACTACTCCCTTCCCTTCCCTTCCCCCTCCCCTCCCCTCAACTACCTAATCCTCAGCCTGGAATATGCCTCTTCCAGGAAGTCATCTTTGATCTCTCCACCTTTTTCCAGTCTCCCACAACAACTCACACAAATTTATTACTATGTTATTGCTCACACTATATTCTAGTTCATCTGTTGATGACAAAGTGTCTGTGTTCATAAAACACAGTGAATTATTAAGACAGATGATAACCTATTCATATCTCTTTTTCCATCAACTAGAATGGGGTCTAGCATAAAATAAGGGCACAATAAATATTGATTTATATACATAAACAAATTTTATTGTTATTAACTTTACAAAGCTATTTATCCCATCTAATAAGATAACAATTGACCTCAATAAGATGTTCTCAATTGCCTATTTTTTCCTCTACACGTTCTAGGAAAATTGCAGGAAATGGACTTTTTCCTAAGTGAGAATTGTATAAATAAATATTCTTGATTGGAGCACTTGGTTGTTTCATTGTATCTAATATATTTAATTTAAAAGCATTTCCTCCCATTTATGGATGTTTGACTAAGTAGATAAATCTTCACATTTCTCTGCCATCAGCTTTTGTAAATGTTAATATTTATGACTGCCTAAATTTTTGACTCATCATTTTACTGTGTTCTGATTTTTGATGCATTCTCTCTAGACATTCACTCTTAACATGAAATCCCTGAGCTCTTGGCCTTGAACCCAGTTTCCAGTTGAATTTGCTTTTATTCAAACATCTGCATCACTGACATTTACTTTCATAGAGACATTATGCAGAGTTTAATAACAAAAATATGTTTCTATGTTAAAAATAAGTCTTATGGCTCGGCGCCTATAGCTCAACCGGCTAAGGCGCCAGCCACGTACACCTAAGGTGGCGGGTTCGAATCCCCAGCCCGGACCCGCCAAACAATAATGACGGCTGCAACCAAAAAATAGCCGGGCGTTGTGGTGGGCGCCTGTGGTCCCAGCTACTTGGGAGGTGGAGGCAGGAGACTCGCTTGAGCCCAGGAGTTGGAGGTTGCTGTGAGCTGTGATGCCACGGCACTCTGCCCAGGGGGACAGCTTGAGGCTCTGTCTCAAAAAAAAAAAAAATAAGTCTTATAACTTGATATCTTTGTGAGGATCTCCATACATCAAGTCTCAAGGAAAAGAACAGTTATCAAAGTTTTTGATGCC
This sequence comes from Otolemur garnettii, assembly GCF_000181295.1. NCBI lineage: Eukaryota > Metazoa > Chordata > Mammalia > Primates > Galagidae > Otolemur > Otolemur garnettii. The sequence continues at coordinate 9,787,989 of NW_003852451.1, forward strand.
AGGATCCTGTGTTTGTTCTAATGAAGAAGAGCCTCAACCCCTGCCAGATTCACCAATGTTCCAAAAAATTCCATCTAGGACTCAGATGGAAAACATAAGCTATGGTCACAGTCCCCAAGGGTAGGGTTTTTGATATAATATGCGTCATCTTCCTGTGCTAGAGTTTAGAATGAGCACTGTCATAACCTCTTAATAGAGCTGACTAGAGAATGTCTGAGCAACCAGCAATTCTCACTCTTAAAGATGTAAGGTCTATGGAGATTTGGCTAGTTAAAAGCGTAGTTCAAATCTTTCTGTTTTGTGTTATTCTGCCTTGAATCTTGCTTTCATGAGCAAGATTTCAGTCTGCCTCACAACTCTTTCTTGAATTAGATGAACCATTGATTGTTTCAGCTCCTAATTTCAGGTTGTTATAATAGTTCTGTGGCATCCTCACACCTAGTCCTTAACCATTAGCTTGTAGCTCATAAGGGAGAAAAGCAAAAGACAAAAAGAGAATACTGTCACAACCACATAACAATAATAACAAATACTGTACTGGTGAAGGAGGTATACACAGGGGAAGGAAATGCAAAGGCCAATGTAAGTTTGAAATACATGTAACAGTAATTACTTGCGAAATTATTAGTACACAAAGAAATCAAAAAGAAAAATAACTATGGCTGGATGCGGTGGCCCACGACTGTAATCCTCGCACTCTAGGAGGCTGAGGCTGGTGGATTGCCTGAGCTCACAGGCTCCAGACCAGCCTGAGCCAGAGTGAAACATAGTCTATTAAAAATATCCAGGCATTGTGGTGGGTGCCTGTAGTCCCAGCTACTTGGGAGGATGAGGCAAGAGAATCACTTAAGCCCAAGAGTTTGAGATTGCTGTGTGTGAGCTGTGATGCCACAGTACTCTACTGAGGGTGACAAAGTGAGAGTCTATCTCAAAAAAAAATAACTAAGATTTTCTTTCATTGAGTTTTTATTTGGGGAGGAGAGGGAGTTTTGAGGGTACAGAGTCTCACCCTGTTGCCCAGGTTAGAGTTCTGTGTAGAGTCTAGCTCATAGAACCCTCAAACTCTTGGGTTCAAGTGATCCTCCTGCCTCAGCCTCCTGAGATTGAGTAGCTGGGACTATAGGCCCATGCCATGGTGCCTGGGTAATTTTTTTGTTTTTATTTTTTAGTAGAGATGGGTTCTCACTGTTATTCAGTTTGATCTCAAAGTCCTGACCTCAAGTGATCCTCCTGCCTCCATCTTTCAGAGTGCTAGGATTATAGGCATGAGCCACCATGCCTGTCCTGAATTGCTATTTTAAAATGGTACTTAATTCTATTTTATTTTACAAGAGTGCTTCTGACTGCTCATCAGGATTTATTTCTGAGATTTTTAAGCAAATAAATAGGTGCTCATATCCAACCTTTAGAGAGTCTTATTCAATAGGTCAGACGTAGAGCCTCAGAATCTTGTGTTAAAGTAGGAAAGTGTGGTACAGTATAAAGATCATAGTGTTTAGATTCACACATAACCACTTTTAGACATCAATTTGGTTACCTACTACCTATATCTGATCTTGTACAAATCACTTGTTCCTGATGAATTTTAGCTGCCTAATCTGTAAAATTAGGTGTATTATTGCCTGTTTCATAGTATAAGAACAGAGGTATGAAGTGACTTAAATAAAATAGAAGTATATTTCTCCTGAATGTTTATTTGTATGGACCTCCAAGGCCAATGGAGTAGATCTGTTCCACAAGGCAAGTCAGGAAACATCTTCCCAATATTTTTGTGTATATCCATCAAACCAGAGTGTCTCAGTCTTATCAATATTCACATTTTGGGACAAGGTATTTCATTGTCATGTGGGCTTACTGTCATAGAAACTTATGAAAGAGATGCATGTGACTAGACAAGACAGTGACTTTCATTTCCCCTGATCTTTAGGAGAAGAACAAATCCATAACTGTGGGTATGATGAATAACATAAGAACATAGGGAGAAAAAAGAGAGTAGAAATAGTGAGGCAGTTGATCGCAGTATGATTGAAATTTGAGTTCCCTGTATAGTCACATTTCATAACTTCAGTTTTCCCAAGATTATTTTCTTTAGTGTTATGTCACATATATATCTAAGCCACAGTATACTACAGATTTGTTAGATGCTAAAATAATGAAATTTCATATTTTAGCAGATTGCCCTGATAACGTTTGGCTTCTTACTTTCACATTCTATTGAGGATTGTTGATTAAATTACCAATTTTCTTTATGACACCACATTAACCTCAAAGACATGTCAAGATATACTTCATCATCTCCTCATTAAATCTTCACTGGTTCCTGTTATTTGTATTGAAGTTCTCCAAAGCCCATGGAGATGATTTTCTACCAAATCTAGAGCATACTAAAAATATTTATACGGAAAGATAGCAAGCCAACAGAACATACACATACAGAGGCCCTGAGATAGAAAACATTTTCCACATTGTCCTCTTGGTCTCATCTCCCCATCTGCCCTCACTCCCTCAAAAGAAAGCAAGATAATTCTAGTTAACATTCTGTCTAGAATAATATATGTGCCTGAGTGACTTTCTTAACTAATAATTACCAAAGAACCTCTGCAATGTATGCTACTTTGTATGATGTTGAAAAATCAGCACAGTGACGTATATTAGCATATTGATAGCTTTTAATTACTGTCATTTCACAATTGAGGACACTGATTCAAATACATCATAATGGTCATACACACGTAATAAAATAAAAGAAGGAAAGGTAGAATAATTTGTTTGCATGGGGGATTGCTGGATTACTTCTAGAAGGATAAAGATATTTCTCTTTACTAATCTGTGGAACGCATAAAGGATGAGTCTATGGTTATTATACTCACTATTCTTATCCCGTTTACATACAGTAAACATTAGTAAATATTTTGTAGAAATGCAAAAAGGAAAGGAGGAGGTAAGGAGGCAGGGAGGAAGGAAGAAAAAAGGAAGGGAAGGAGGGAAAGAGGGAGGAGTGAGGGAGGGAAGAAAGAAAGAAGTGCTGTTGAATTCAAATGGCAAGTATTTTGTTGAGGATTTTTCCATCTATGCTCATAAGGGACGTTGGTCTGTAGTTTTGTTTCTTTGTTGTTGCTGTTATGTTCATTCCTGGCTTTGGTATCAAGATGATATTGACTTTGTGGAATGAATGAATTAGAGAACGTTTCCACTTTTTCATTTTTGTAGAATTATTTCTGTAGAAGGGGTTCCAGTTCTTCTTTGTAGGTCTGGTAGAATTCTTTGAAAGGCCAAGGGCCTTTGTTGTTGTTGTTGTTGTTGTTGTTGAGAGGTTTCCTGTTACTGTCTCAATCTTGCTGCTCATTATTAATCTTCTCAGGATTTCTAGTTCTTACTGATTCAGGCTTGGAAGGCTTAATATTCCCCGAAACATGTCCTTTTCTTATATGTTTGCTAGCTTGTGTGCACAGATGTTTTTGTAGTATACATGAATGATATTTGTTTTTTTGTGTTATCAGTTGTAATATCCCCTTTTGCATTTTTGATTGAGGTGATACGAGTTCTTTCTGTTCAATTCTTTTCTTAGTCTTTCTAGTGGTCTATTTATTTCGTTTATCTTTTCTAAGAACCACGTTTCTATTTTGTTGGGTTTTTATATTGTCTTTTTGGTTTCTATTGTATTTAATTCTGCTCTGAGCATAATTATTTCTTTTCTTTTGCTGAATTTAAGTTGAGTTTCTTTTTCTTTTTCCATTTCCTTGAGATATGACGTTAATTTGTTAGTTTGTGATCTTTCTGTCTTTTTTAATGTAGGCATATAAGGCTATTAACTTTCCTCTAGCTGTGCTTCTTCTATATTTCACAGATTTTGAAAGCTGAGGCCTCATTCCTCATTTACTTCAAAACATTTCTTGAATTCCATCTTAATTTTATCATTGATCTAAGTATTGTTCATCAGAAGGTTAATTTTCATGACTTTGTGAAGATTTAAGATTTTCTCTTGAAGTTGATTTTTAGCTTTATGCTACTGTGGTCTGAGAAGACATATACTTATGATTTCCATTTTACTGAGTGTACTAAGACTCATTTTGTGGCCTACCATATGATCAATTTGGGAAAATATCCCATGTGTTAATGAGAAGTTCTATAGCTTTTCAGTAGAGTATTCTGCAGATGTCTGTTAGGTTCATTTATTTTAGACTTCCATTTCAGTCCTTTGTTTCTTTTTTTTTTTT
>NW_003852451.1:9792254-9855377 GCF_000181295.1 Otolemur garnettii
AGACATTTATATTCTGCATTTAGAAAGATTCACATGTACCCTTATAAGATGCACCGTGGATGTGGTCCCACCAATCACCCTCCAGTCCTTTGTTTCTTTATTGATTTTCTGCTTTGATGTGTCAAGATTTGTCAGTATTGAAGTCATCACCATTTATGATCCTACTGTTTATTTCTATGCTTAGATTTAGAAAACTTTATTTTACGCATTTGTGAGCTCCTGAGTTAGGTGTGTATATATTTAGGACCGTTATGTCTTCTTCCTAAATTGCTTCCTTTATCATTATATAATGACCATCTTTTTCTTTTCATTTCATGATTGTTTATTTAGGGTCAATTTTATCTGATATGAGAATGGCAACATCTGATGCCTTTTGGTTTCCATTTACATGGAATAATTTTTTCCTAAAACTTTACCTGAACTGTGTGAGTTCTTGCAAACTGCATGTATTTGTTGGAGGTAGCATATACTTGATTTATAATTTGTTGTCTGTTCAGCCAGTCTATGTCTTTTAAGTAGAGCATTATGATTATTCTCATTCAGGATTAGTACTGATAGATGGAAGTCTGTTTTCTTCAATGTGTTGAGTGATATCTTGCTGTTTTATTTACCCTCCAGTGCTACTATTTTATAAGACCTGTGAGCTTTAACTTTTGGGAATTTTTATGCTAATAAATAAATGTCTATTGCCCCGATCCTTGTATCATGCACTTCTGAGCATTTCCTTTGGGTTCAGTCTATTAGTGACAAATTTCCTTAGTGTTTATTTGACCAGAAAAATCTTTCTTTCACTATCATTGACAAGACTTACCTTTGCAGGATATAAAACTCTTGGCTGGATGTTGTTCTGTTTAATAATACTAAAAATGAGGCCCCAATTCCTTCTGGGTTATAACATCTCTGCTGAGAATTTTGCTGGTAATCTTAAAAGTGAAAAGTTTCCTTTATAAGGTAGTTGTTTTTGTATAATTATGACTGGGTATCTACTGAAAGGAAAATAAATCATTCTATAAAAAAAGACAACTACCCAAATGTTTGCTGAAGCACAATTCACAATTGTAAAATATGTAATTAATCTAAGTGACTATCAATTCATTATTGGCTAAATAATATGTGGTATGTGTATGTGTGTGTGTGTGTTTTTCTATCCATGGAGTACTACTAAGACATAAAAAGGAATGAAATAGTGTGTTTTTAAAGCAACTTGGATGGAACTGAAGTCCATTATACTAAGTAAAATACCTCAGGAATGGAAAAATAAAAACCATGTTTTCACTAATTAGTAGAATACTTGAAATAAAATATCATTGACACCTGCCTTTTGGGAATTAAATGATGCAACTGAAGTGAAATATGTCATTAATTAGGATGTAAGTTTTCTTTTTGTTTATTTGTTTTGGTTTTTTTGAGACAGAGTGCCATTCTGATGTCCTAACATCATTTTAGCTCACAGAAACCTTAAAGTCCTGAGCTCAAGTGATCCTCTTGCTTCAGCCTCCCAAGTCGCTGGGACTACAGGCACCTACCACAGCACCCAGCTAGTTTTTCTATTTTTAGTAGAGATGGAGTCTTGATCTTGCTCAGGCTGGTCTCAAACTTTTTTTTTTATTAAATCATCACTGTGTACATTAATGCAGTCATAGGGTACAGTGTGCTGATATTATATATAATTTGAAATATTTTCATCAAACTAGTTAACATAGCCTTCATGGCATTTTCTTAGTTATTATGTGAAGACATTTATATTCTACATTAGTAAGTTTCACATGTACACTTATAAAATGCACTATAGGTGTGGTCCCACCAATTACTCTCCCTCCATCTATCCTCCCCCCTCCTTCCCCCTCCCTTTCCCCATATTCTTGGGCTATAATTGGGTTATAGCTTTCATAAGAAAGCCATATGTTAGTTTCATAGTAGGAATGAGTACATTGGATACTTTTTCTTCCATTCTTGACATACTTTGCTAAGAAGAATATGTTCCAGCTCCATTCATGAGCTCAAGCAATCCACTTGCCTTGGCCTTCCAGAGTGCTAGGATTACAGTCATGAGCCATGTGCCTGGCCCAGATGTTAAGATTAAGTTCATGTTTGTACAGCACCCAGTAGATGAATGGAATGGAGAAAGTATATGTTGTTCAGTCATTGTTATTGTCACAACAATTACTACTAGTAGTTATATTACTATGAACATTGATAATAAACATCAGAGAGGGCTTAGCTGCCTACAGAGCATTGCCTTTCTGTACATTTATCTTCCTGGCATGAAGAATGCTAGCAAACCTTCAGCATTTGGCAATAACCTCACAGAGGATAGTTAACTCTATTATCAGGGCCCCTGAGCTATGAGACTTAGAGGGAGATGTGAAAATGCTGCAATTATATTTGCAATTCATTAAAAGTCTACTGTATGTCAGACAATGTGATGAACACAGAAGATGGAGATGGATAGGTCACATTTTCATTCTGAAAGCAATTCAGAGATTTAACTGGGATGCAGAGATATTCCCAGTTACAGCAACAAACATTCCAAACTTGCATGTAAAACTGTGTGTATATTCATTCACTCATTCATGAGTTGATGGCTGTTTGGGTTGCTTCCATGACTTGGCAATTATGAAGTGAGCTGCAGTAACCATTCTGGTGCGAATGTCTTTGTGGTAAAATCATTTTTGTTCTTCTGGATAGATAACCTGTAATGGGACTGAAGGATAAAATGAAAGGTCAATTTTTTCATCCTTGAGAATTCTCCATACTTCCATTCAAAGGTTATATTAGTTTCTAATTCCACCAGCAGTGTAGAAGCGTTCCCTTCTTTCCACATCCACACCAGCATCTGCTGTTTTGGGACTGTTTGATGTGGGCTAATCTTACTGGAGTTAGGTGCTATTTCAAAGTGGTTTTGATTTGCTTTTCCCAGATAATTAGGAATGATGTGCATTTTTTCATGAGGTTGTTTTTTTCTTTCTTTTTTTGCCATTCATCTGTCATATTCAGAGAAATTTCTGTTCAAGTCTCTTGCCCACTTATAAATAGGATTTTTTTTACAGTTTTTGGCCAGGGATGGGTTTGAACCCACCACCTGCAGCATGTGGGGCTGGCACCCTACTCCCTGAGCCACAGGTGCCTCCCTGTTTGCTCTTTTTTATTGATTAATTTGAGTTCTCTGTAGATTCTAGTTATTAGATCTTTGTCTGATTCATAATATGCAAAAGTCTTCTTCCATTTCGAAGGTTGTCTGTTTGCTTTGGTTGTAGTACCCTTAGCTGTGCAGAAAATTTTTAGCTTGATCAAATCTCAGTTAATTACTTTTGGTGTTGCTATAATTGCCAGGCGGCTCTTGCTAATAAAATATTTTCCCAGGCTAATACTTTCAAGAGTGTTCCACACACTCTCTCCTATTATTTTCATAGTTTCATGTCATAAATTTAAATCTTTTATCCAGTAAGAATCAATTTTTGTCAGTGGTGAGAGGTGTGAGTTCGGTATTGGTCTTCTACAAGTAGCTAATCAGTTCTCCCAGAACCATTTATTAAATAGGGACTCTTCCCAAATGCATGTTTTTGTTAGGCTTATCAAAGATCAAATGACAATATGTGGCTCTTTTCATCTCTAGGTTTTCTATTCTATTCCATAGATCTACATCTCTGCTTTTATGCCAGTACCATGCTCTTTTGGTTTGTAGTATAACCTGAAGTCTGATAATATAATGCCTCCAGATTTGTTTTTATTTCTAAGAATTGTATTTGGTATTCAGTTTTTTTCTGATTCCATATAAAACAAAGTGCTAATTTTTTTTAAGTTCTTCAAAGTATGACATTGGTTCTTAGATGGGGATTCCATTAAATCTGTAGATTGCTTTGGGTAGTATGGACGTTTTAACAATGTTGATTCTTCCCAGCCATAAGGATGGGATGCTTTTCCATTTGTTAACATCTTCTGAAATAAATACCTACAAATCAATAGCTTTATATATGCCAACAATAGCCAAACTGAGAATATAATCAAAGATTCTATTCTATTTACAGTAGTGCCAAATAAGAATACCTGAGAATATATCTAACAAAGGTCATAAAAGATCTCTATAAAGAGAACTATGAAACACTCATTTATTTTAAATATGAACTAGGTCTTACTCTAAGTTCTTAACGTGACATTTGAGAATTAAAGTCATGAACTCATCCTAGACAAAGTACTACATACCTTACTGAATATCATGATAGTCACCTCCGAAGTACTGCTCTTGGGAAGATACACATTGACACCAGCAGCACTTAATCCACCCTTCAAATTATTTCTAGAACTCTTTTCCTGGAATGGCCATCAGAGCTCTCATCCTACAAAGTCTTACAATTAAGTTTTCAAACTTATCCTAGAAAAAGTGCTATATATCTCATTGCTGAATATTACTAAGGTCACCTTTGAAATACCTCCATTGGCCATCTGGTGACTGTGGCGATATTCAGCAATGAGGAATGTAGAACATTTTCTAGGATAATTTCGTGACCTTAATTATCACACCTTATATGTAGTATAGAGCCGAGCCGAGCCTCACTAATTTGACCACCCAAGGGATGGCAACAAATTGATTATCCTATGAAGGTAGTCAACATGACTGATTACCAGTCTGTGAAAATTAGGTCAACTTAAAGAGGTGGTCAATGTAGGGAGGAGGTCAACTGTGGAGATTCTACTGCATTAACTTATGTTATATATACAAAATTTGATAAAATGTATACTATTATTATGGCTTTTACACATGAAGTAACTGAAGCACAGAGAGGTGAAGTGATTTTTGCAAGGTCACACAGTGCCAGTAGAGCTGAGATTTAAATGCAAGCAGTGTGTCTCCAGAGTCTATATGATTAAACAATTACTGTATGTTGCTACAATTCCTGTGGCTTAAATCAAGAGCTTTAATAGAATTTTTAAGGTTTCTGTGACACTAAATAAGGTTAGGAATTTAGAGTTGGGGAAGGGGACGTAGAAACTAATAAGTACTCTAATGTGACATGTGCTATAATAAAGATTTATGGTAGGTGCTTTGTGAAGGGCCTCAAGGGAGAAAATACCCAAATATAACTGAATGAACAAAAAAAAGAGAAAACAGAATGCAAATATGCCATTTTCGTAAGATTTTAGGAATATTGTTTTTGTGGTTTAGATAGCAGGGCAGCATAAACATAGCCATGTGATTTCATCTTGATTTTCTAAATATCATTGATATTCATAGACTGTTTTGATGTTATTGTAGTTTGATTTTTGGAAGCAGTGGAGTCAGGAGGTCTGTGCTATCAAGGACTGGCTAAAATGGGCTACCAGGTCATATGATCCCCCCTTAGTATCAGTCTCAGAAGTCTTTTATAACCCAGGGCCTTAACATATGATATTAATTCACTATTTAAGATTATTGTTGCCTGAGACATTTTAGGTCTTCATATATTGATATTGGCCATGTTTTTTGCATTGTTGTTTCAATTTTCCATTTTTCATGTGTAAAGGATTCCCAGATAAAGGAATAAGATGTGTGCATTTTGCAAGGAGTTTGTTACCTTTTTCTGAGATTTACCCAAGAATCAGGTTATGGTTTGGATTCAAGTTTTTTTGTTGTTGTTGTTATCTTGTATCTATAGCCGTATATGTCTAAATTTGTGCATTTAATGAACAGAAGTAGGTCACATATCCTTTCCTGTGATAGTTTAGTAACATAACTATTTTTGAACTAAAAATATGTCCACACACATACATACCAATTATTTATAATTGATAGTGTTAAATGAGTTGACGTTAGTTTTAACTTGAAATTTTTCTTCATGCTTTTTTACTCTTTTTATTTTTAAAACCATAATTTCTTGGTGATACTCAGTTAAATTATTATGTCAAACACAATTAAATAATTAATAAAGGTATTTCTTGGTAAATACTTGTAAGAGTCAAGCTGAAATGTACTGAGAGTTTAGTAGATTCCTAGAACCTGAAATACTTCATTAAAGTTACATTTAAGATAAATATAGGTATTATATTATTGATACATTGTGTTCAATAAAAAAGTGTATTTTAGGTACCTCCTATGTGAAAGACATTAAAGAGATTTTTCTCCTTTATTCTTGACTGCCCCGACCTTCATGTGACAGGGATGAAAAGAGCTCACAAGAACCGCCCTGGTATGGCCAAGCCTCTTCCATTTGAGCGGGACCATGTGTTATCTTTTCTCACTTCACTCTTCACTTCTTACCTATTTCCACCACAGTTAAAGCACCAGATGTCACTTTTTCAGCTAAAATGTATGGATTAACTTCAGTTCACTGTAAATACAACTGCGGTGGGGGTGTTCAGGGAGGGGAAACCAGACTCGCTTTTTGAACTGAATGTATTTTTATGCAATTTTGACTGGCCTTTCAACCCTAAGATGAATGATCTTGCTATACTGGTTGTGATTACATAGTATTAAATATCGTGTGTTTGAAAGTTTGGGAATAACAATATTCACATCTGTATGATGCCTGTAAACACAACAGTATTTATAAATGAGTAAATAAAACTGTGTTTCACCATTGAAAAACAAAAGAGAAAAGAAGAAACTCTATAAAATAGTCTTGTTAACAATTTAGTTATGCTGTCAAGATACACCCACATGTGAAACAGCTAAAGATTCAGCTAATACAGCATGCATTAAATGAAAGCTCAGGTAATGGCCACAGTGAGAGATCTGGGTTTTCAGAGTACAAAAGGTTTCAAGAAAGAGAGAACAGATAGGTAGATCTAAACCTACTATTTATGGATTTAGAAAGACAAGAGAAGAAATTATTCCAATTGTGGGACTAGACAAGGGTGCAGAGCTGCCTCTGTGTTCTTAGTTGGCCCTCCCACTCAAAACAAAGCTAGACCTTGGGCATATAATAAAAATAAATCCTAATTCATATGTAGGAATTACTATGTGCAAGACATTGGTCTACTTGTTTAAAGTACATGAACACAGTCAATCTTCATGATCTTACCAGATAGGAATAATTATGACTCTATTTTATAGATAAGAAAAATAATACACGTAGAAGCTAAGTACATTCTCAGATCAAAACTAGAAAGGGGTTGAGCCAGAAATCAAGCCCTTACAGTCTGGTTCTAGAGCCTGTTCTGCCTCTAACCTCATCCCTGGTATTTCTCAGAATTTTTTGTTTCAGCATGTAATTACAGTTGTAAAAATTTTTTTTTATTTTTATTACAAATTAATATGAGGGCATAGATGTTTAGGTTACATTATTTTCAATTCTAAAGTGAAGTTCAAGTTGTAGTAGAGACCTTCACCTAGGGGGTGAGTTAAACACACTCACGTTATGTACATTAGGTGAGATCCCACAAATCACCCTTCTTCCTCTACCCTCTGCTCTTCTTGCTCTCCCTTTCTCCTTGCTAGACTGCATTTGGGTGTTTTTCTTTTCTTTCTTGTGGTTGTATAGTTGTTTATACATATTGGTTTCATATAGATTTTGAGTATATAGGATACATTTTTTTTTCCATTCTTGAGGTACTTTACTGAGAAGAGTGCATTCCAATTCCATCTAGGTAAATACAAAAGATGTAAAGTCTCCATTTTTTTCTTATGGCTGAAGAGTACTCCATGATACACACACACACACACACACACACACACACACACACACAGACCCCGCAATTTGTTAATCCATTCACGGGCACTTGGGTTGCTTCCACACCTTGACAGTTGTGAATTGTGCTGCAATAAATGTTCTGGTGGAAATGTCTTTATGGTAAAATTATTTTTATTATTCTTTGTAGATACCTAGTAATGGAACTGAGGGATCAAATGGAAGGTCACCTGTTAGTTCCCTGACAATTCTCCATACTTCTTTTCATAAAAGTTTTATTAGTTTGCAATCCCCCTAGCAATGCAAAAGTGCTTCTTTCTCTCTGCATCCGTGCTAGAAAATGCAGATTTAGGAATTTGTGACATGGAATAATCCTACTGGAGTTAGATGATATCTTGGAATGGTTTTGTTTTGCATTTCTCTGATGATTAGGGTGACGTGTCTTTTTTCATGTGTTTTTGGCCATTACTCTGTCATCATCAGAGAAGTGTCTGTTCACGTCTCTTGCCCACTTATAAATGGGGTTGCTTTTTTCTTGCTGATTAATATGAATTCTATGTAGAATTCTATTTATTGAATCTTTGTCAGATTCATAGCATGCGAATATCTTTTCCCATTCCAAAGGCTGTCTATCTGTTTTACTTGTACTCTTAGCTGTGCAGAAGCTTTTTAGGTTAATAATGTTCCATCTATTTGTGTTTGGTGTTGCTGAAATTGAAAGGGGTTCTTCTCATAAAATGTTTTCCCAGGCCAATTTTGTCAAGAATTTTCCCCATACTCTTTTCTAGAAATTTTATTGTTTCACGTCCTAAATTTTAATCTTTTATCCAGTGAGAATCATTTTTTGCCAATGGTAAGAAGTGCAGGTCCAATTTCAGCCTTCTACATGTGGCTACCCAATTTTACCAACACCACTTATTTATTTATTTATTTTTATTTTTGCCCTCAGTAGAGTGCTGTGATGTCACAGTTCACAGCAACCTCCAATTCCTGGGCTCAGGTGATTCTCTTGCCTCAGCTTCCTGAGTAGCTGGGACTATAGACGCCTGCCAAGATGCCCAGCTATTTTTTTTTGTTGTTGCAGTTTGGCCGGGCCTGGTTTGAACCTACCACCCTGGGTATATGAGACTGGTGCCCTACCCACTGAGCCACAGGCACTGCCCAGCAGCAGCACCATTTATTAAACAGGGCTTCTTTTCCAGTGTAAGCTTTTATTTGCTTTATTAAAGATCAGGTGACAATATGTGGTTTGGTTCATCTCTAGGTTCTCTTTTCTATCCCACAGATCTATGTGTCTGTTTCTGTGCCAGTACCCTGCTGATTTTATCACTACAAACTTGTAGGGTAACCTGGAGGATGGTAATGTGGTGTCTCTAGATTTCTTTTTATTTCTAAGAATTTTATTAACTATTAGATTTTTTCTGGTTCCATATGAAATTAAGTACTACTTTTTTTCAAATTCTTCAAAGTACAACAGCGGTGCTTTGATGGCACTGCATTAAATCTGTAGATGGATTTGGGTATTATGGACATTTTAACAATGTTGAATCTTCCGCGGCCATGATCATTGTCTGTTCTTCCATTTATTAATGTCTTCTGCTATTACTTTTCTCAGTGTTTCACAACAATCTTAACAGAGATTCTTCACATTCTTTCTTAGATATATTCCCAAGTATTTCCTCTTCTTTGGAGATACTGTAAAAGGTATTGTGTCTTGTATTTTATTCTCAGATTGACTGTTATTGGCATATATGAAGGCTACTGATTTGTGGACTTTGATTTTTTATCCCAAGACGTTGCTATATCCTGTAATCACTTCTAAGAGCATTGTAGTTGAGTCCCTGGGGTTTTTCAGGTAAGAGATCATATCATCTGCAAAAAGCAAAGGTTTGACCTCCTCTGGCCATTGGAATACCCTGGATCTCCTATTCTTGCTTGAGTGCATTGGCTAGGACTTCCAGCACCATGATGAATAACAGTGGTGATACTGAGCATCCTTGTCTAGTTCCATTTCTGAATGGAAATGTTTTGATTTTACATCATTCAATATGATATTGGCTGTGGATTTGTTGTAGATGGCCTCTCTCTGTTTAGGAAATGTCCCCCTTAAGTCTATTTTAAGTGTTTTTGTCAAGAAAGTATGCTGAATATTGTCAAAAGCTTTATCTGCATCAGTTGAGACAATTATATGGTTTTTTGTTTTTAATTGTATTTATGGGGTGTATTACATTTATGGATTCACGTATGTTGAACCAACCTTGCATCCCTGGCATAAACACACTTGATCATTATATAATTTTTTAATGTGCTGCTCTATTATGTTTTCTAGGTTCTTATTGAAAAATTTTGCAGAATATTTATCCATGATATTGACCTATACTTTTTCTTTTTTGTTGAGTCCTTTCACATTTTTTAAATTACACTTATATTTGCTTTATAGAATATGTTGGAGAGGATTCCTTCCTTCTCCATGTTTTGGAACAAATTATGCATTATAGGTACTAGTACCTTTTTGAATATTTGGTAAAATTCTGATCTGAAACCATCTGGGTCAGGGCTTTTCTTTTTTGAAATATTTTATATTGTTGATGCAATCTCAGTGCTTGATACAGGTCTATTCAAATTTTCTAATTTTTTTCTTCTAGTTGAGTTTAGGAAGGCTGTGTTGTTCTAGGTATTGGCATATTTCCTCCACATTTTCATATTTCTGTTCATAGATTATTTTGAAGTAATTGTTGAGAATCTGTTGTATTTCTCTGGTATTTGTTGTTATTTCTACTTTTTTGTTTCTGACTGAAGTTATTAGAGATCTTACTTTTCTGTTTCTGCTTAATCTGACCAAAGGTTTATCAATTTTATTCATCCTTTCAAAGAACCAAGTTTTGGTTCTGTTGATCTTCTCAGTGATTCTTGTGTTCCCAATTTTATTTAATTCTGATCTAATTTTAATTATTTATTTTATTTGTCTGGTTTGGGGGTTGGATTGTTCTTCTTTTTTCAGCTGCTACAGATGGCTCATTAAGTTGTTGATTTGCTCTCTGTTTTCTCAATAAAGGAATCTAATGCTCTAAATTTCCCTCTTATGAAAGCCTTTGCAATATCTCACAAGCTTTGATATCTTGTGGCTTCATTATTATTTGTTGTAGAAATCTGATGATTCCCTTCTTTATATCATCCTTAACCCAGCTGTCGTTCAGCATAAGGATATTTAGTTTGCTTGACTTTATTTGGGTACGAATATTTCTTTTGTTGGTGAGTTCAACTTTTATTCCATGATGATCTGAGAATATATAAGGAATGCTTCCTATTTTTTGAATTTGTTGAGGTTTGATTTGTGTTGTAAGATATGATCAGTTTTGTAGGCTGATCCACTGACTGATGAGAATATGTATTCAGTTTTGTTAGGATGAAATGTTCTGTATATATCTGTTAGGTCCATTACTTCTAGGTCATGTTTAAATCCATTACATCTTTGTTTAGTTTCTACTTGAAATATCTGTCCAGTACTGTCAAAGGGGTGCCAAAATGTCCACCTATTATGGTGCTGGAAGATATTATATCGTTAACACTAGTTAGGGTTTGTTTTATGTATCAAGGAATGTTTAGATCGAGTGCATAAAAGTTAATTATTTAAATTTCTTCACATTATATGCTTTCCTTGACCAATATAGTGTGTCTCCTTGTCTTTACTTATTTTTGTTGGGTTAAACCAATTGTATCTTTAAATAAGATTTCAACCCTCACTTTTTTCAGTGTTTCATTTTCCTGGATTATTGTTTTCCATCCCTTCACACAAGCCCTCCAGAAATTCCTGTCCTAAGCTGTACTACATATCTGATTCTCATAATTCTCCCTTTCTTTTAATAATAAAAAAGTAAAATTGATTTCTATTTTAACTTTTCTAGGGAAAATTAAGGGAATATTGAGTGGGTCTTCAAATTGCGGTGCTGTTGTTGTTTGGGTACTTGCATATCTGAATAGCCAGCATTGTTTCACCTTGAGCAGTCATTTGGAACAGTCAGCAGATGACATTTAGCACTATGAAGAAATGAATAACAAAAGTGATTGATAAAGTGTCAAAAATCCATTCTTGGCTTGGCGCCTGTGGCTCAAGCAGCTAAGGTGCCGCACCTGAGCTGGTGGGTTCAAATCCAGCCCAGGCCTGCCAAACAACATTGACAGTTGCAACCAAAAAATAGCCAGGCATTATGGTGGGCACCTGTAGTCCCAGTTACTGGGAAGCAGAGGCAGGAGAATAACTTGAGCTCAGGAGTTGGAGGTTGCTGTGAGCTGTGATGTTACAGCACTCTACCTGGGGCAACAGCTTGAGGCTCTGTCTCAAAAAAAAAAAAAAATCCATTCTTAAATTGAGACCAGAA
This sequence comes from Otolemur garnettii, assembly GCF_000181295.1. Taxonomy (NCBI): domain Eukaryota; kingdom Metazoa; phylum Chordata; class Mammalia; order Primates; family Galagidae; genus Otolemur; species Otolemur garnettii. Next base: position 9,804,238 of record NW_003852451.1, read on the forward strand.
AACCATGCTTTAGGATTAAGCCAATTCACTACCTTGTCTAGATGTTCTAGGGTTTGTTTTGAGCATTATATTATAATTATTTTAATTGTTTGGTAAGCTTATTCTGTTATACGGTAAGGTCTTAAGCCAGTGGTTTTTCAAAGGCCCCTTGCAGATGCAGTTTTACAGTGTTCCAATTTTGTGAAGAATTAAAAGAGAGATACACATGGCTTGGTACTCAGTGTCACAAACAAGTTTTGTCTTGTCCATAGAGCTTCCTGTCTTTCTCTCATCCATTAAACTGCAGCCTCAAGAGCACTGAAATATTTCAGGATTTCTTGATCAATAGTTGCTAAAGACTGAAGCTCAATAGCGGTATTTTTCAAATAACCTTTTACTTGTTGAGCAATGTGAATGGTGTTTCATGAGGTCACTACAGCAGTGGGTGCAGTGGCCGCTAGAGCAGTGGCTGCAGTAATAGAAGTAATTAAAATTCCAAGGATATGCGTCTGATGAAACTTAGTAAGAGCCAATGTTACTTGCTCTAGCATATTTGTTTTCATCCAGGGACAAGTGAGGTTAACTGGAATCAAGGCCTCAGTTTTTTGCCTGAGTACGTAAACATGAGTCAAGTTAAGCTGAGTCACATTTGGATAGGTCAAACAAGGAGTTAACCAAGTTTTGTGAGCATGGAGAGTCAAATTAAAATGTCTAACTTGCAAATAAAGATTTTTAATAAAGGAGGCAATTTGAGAAATTAGTGCAAATATGTAGGATTTAGAGGTGCATAACATTACTCTGTCAGTTCTGTCCTAAGTTGCACATTGGTAGGGGTTTTTGAGCACCAGAACTTGGAAATAAAGACTGCATCTGATGAAACAGGAGAAAAGGCAAAGCTATTCTCCATATTTCATTTTTTAAAGGAGTATAACAAGATTGTAATGATTGCTTAATTCTTAAAAGTGGTCCTGCTAAGACAGAGTTCAGGTCCTCAATTTTCTAATATCAAATTATTTACCAAATAATTTTTGGTAAAATTGGAGAGGAACAGCAAGTTTGAGCTAAGTGTAATGCAGAGACATCCTGGCCAGTTATCCAAGGATGGTCCCAAATACGAATGGATGGTTTATGAAAACTTTTTCCTAAAATGCTTTTTCCTCCCACTCCCACAGTTTCAATGAATATTTGATAAGAAATGTCAGTTAATTTAGAGTCATTGTGGTATATATAACTTATATACCCCTGAAGCCTATATGGAACACATTAAGTAGGGTCAGTTGAAGTATATTTTTATAAACATAAAGGTAAGCCTTCTGCTCAAAAGGACTAGTTTTGAGTCAACTTATGCCATCCACTACTGAGCTGGTAGCTGTCACAATCTTTTGAACTACAATCCCATAGACAGCTGTAGGGTGGTAACCAATTTCCTCTGCTTGTGCTTCTTCCCTTACAGACTCATGAAGCTTCCTTTCAGGACTGCGGTGAGAATCTCCGAGGGCCAGCTTTGCTTAGATAGTGCAGCCAGGTTCTTTCATGATGTGAGCCTGTCCTCCACCCTGTTTAAAGGAGCTACAGTATTTTGATGGAGTTTCTGGTATATAAATACTAGAAAAGCTGCAGCTAGTGGCCCACCTCTACTGATGACAGCTGGAGGAGGTGAATTTGCAAATAGACTCATCATTCTCACCCGTCATGGCACCAACCCCCCCCCCAACTTGGGCACACAAATTCAAATTAAGGGCTAACCTTCAGTGGCTGGAGAATAAGAATCTAGGTGTGATAGTTCTGACTGAGAGTTCCAGTCAAACTTGCTTTGGAAGTGCAAACAAGTTCAGAGAATCCAAATTCCTTCCCTCCCCTACAGAGTCCTGGCTATGGATTAGATAAAATGCAGCCATCACCCAAGGCTGAGGATGGGGTCTAATTTCTAGACCTTCTGTAGCAGCCCGTATAGCCTACAGCTAGGAGGAGTGAGTTATAGGGAATAGCTGTAATGGAACTCCTTGATGGAAAAGGCATGGAGAGAGATTTAGCTCTCCTAACAAGCAGGAGACCTCACGAGATGAGAGCAGTGGTGAATTGGCAGTCTCTACACCTGTGGTGCTGAGAGGCACGAGATCAGCCTTATATTAGGCTGGAGGAGAAGGCAGTCGAGGAGCATGTACTTTCTATCACGGACTCGCTTACTTTGACTCTGTCTCCTCTCCTGCCTGCAGAACTCCAGCACGGTGTCTCTCTGCTGAAAATTACCAAGCTCTGCTAAAGACTAAGATCTATCTGTTCTAAGAAGACTGCTTTACTCTCTCTAAGACACACTTGCTCTCTCTTTCTCTCTCCAGCTAAAGTAGATAGCCCTCAAGCACCTAAGAGAAACTGTTCCTGAGCAAGGGAGCTTAGTGGTCCACGTCCAGAACCTACCTAAGCCGGCCTGAGACCTGTCCAGTCCTGGGCCCTGACACCTTCTCGGTGCCAGTCATCAAAGGCTAGGCCTGTTTCTCTCCAAGTTACTAAGAGGGAACCCAAGGGTCACCCAGGGTTGCCAGGCGCAGACCCTAAGCAGACTCTTTCCAGAGGGCAGGGCAAAGGTACCTCATGGCAAGAGTGAGAATCAGGGTAGAGCCACATCCCCACTGTAAAATTAAGACTGCCAGTACTGCCACTGTTTTCTCAGCAGGGGGCAGGGCACTGCTTTATTCAGCAGTCCATACAATGTAGAAGTTTCTCAGAGAACTTGCCACACTGGCCTCTGCAGGGGACAGTCCATCAAACAATCAGAGAGTGAGAAGGGTGGGCTGAGGACTCAGGATTGCAGGCCAAAATTTTGTTCACTTTTGCACCAGCTAGGATGGGGACCCAGAGATAGAAATTTCCAGCTGCAGGAGAATGGGGACCTCACAGCTCCCTCCAGTGGGGTAAGGCAAGAGGCCCCTTGTTCCTTACTTACTTACAGAAAGCCCACAGGAGGCTTCCTGGTTGGTGGAGGGGCTTCCAATCCCTTTGGTACCAGGTGCCTTCAGTCTAGTGTCTTTGTACCTGATTTTTGTTGTTTTTCCTCTTGCTTTTCCCCCTTGCAGTTTGTCTCAGTGGGGATGATGTGCACCTTGATTTCTTCTCCTTGCGCTCAATTCCCCAATTTTGACTTCTCTGAGTTCACTTCAGTCCTACTTTTCTCTTACTAGGCAAAAGCTTCTTGAGAAAGCTACTTCTAGTCAGCCATCTTGCCCTTTCTACTTATAAAATGTTTTCTGAAATGTTTTCTGAAATATAAAATGTTGTCTGAAAGGTCTTATATTGTTTTGAGTTACACATGCCAAACATTTCCATATAAGAGAAAAGCTAAAACAAAAATATTTTTTATTAATTTATTTACACAAGAAAATTATAAAAATTGAGAGCAGATTAGTGGCGGTAAGCGATATTATGGGTATTGAAGAAATGGGTGTAGCTATGAAGGAGCAACATCCATGTGACAATGGAACTGTTCTATCTATTCTAATCTTGATTGAGTCATTTTCACTATCCTGGCTGTAATGTGCTACTACAGTTTTGCCAGATGTCACCCATGGGAGAACGTGGGCAAGGTACACATATGTACTTTCTGTATTATTTCTTACAACTCACTTCCCATGAATCTGCAACAAATTATCTAAAAGGAAAATGATTCATTGAAATGTTAATAATCAACATGAATAGAACTGGAGGTCATATATTACTGGGCACAGAGAGACAAATGTGGCATGGTTTCACTCATAAATGGGAACTAAAGGAGTGAGTTTCATGATAGTAGAGAATAGAATGGTAGTTACCAGAGTATGAAAATTGTATGGCTGTGAAGGAAGGATGAATAGAACTTGGTTAATGAGTTCAAACATACAGTTAGATAAAAGGTATAAGTTCTGCTCAGCAGAATAAAGTGCATATAGTTGACAACAAAATATTGTGTGTTTAAAAGTAGCTAGAATAGGGGGCTTGAAAGGTTTTGGATGCCCAGAAATGATAAATAGTAAAAGTGACAGAAACTTCAAATACCCTGATTTGATCGTTCCATATTTTACACATGTAACAAAATATAACATGTACCCTATGACAATGTATAAATATTATGTATCAATAAAAATAAATAATGGAAATGACAAAACCATTACATGAAAACATAAATAACACTGTTATTGAAATAATTACATTTTCAAAAATTAAGAGGAGAATCAAGCATCCAATGTACTCAATACTAATATGAAGTCAGTAGACAATGTAATATATACCCACATAAGAGAAAAAGTCAAACGAATTCAAGGTGGGTGGTAGGGGAATGAGGGAGTGGGGCGAGGGCAGAAGGGAGGGAGATAGGGGAGTTAGGGTGTGTGGCACATCTCCTTGGGGCCGAACACAAATATTAGAGGGACTTTACCTAACAAATGCAAACAGTGTAACCTAATTCTTTATACCCTCAATGAATCTGAAACAACAAAAAATTAAATTAGTGAGGAAAGTGACATGGCTTTATAAATATCTTTAATTCCTGGCTTTAGGGAAGCTTGGACCCTCATATCTACTTCTGCATTCAGCTGATTACAAAATCACACGTCATATAGTCTTTGAAACACTCCACTTGGTACTTGTTAAAGAAAGAAAATGTAAAAGTAATGAAAGAGCCCCATGTTATGAAAACATCATGGCTCTGTGGATTTCTTACAAAAATCCTAGGGACCCCTCCCCAGTGGTCTCTATACCACACTTTGACAACAGAGATACTATGCCATAGTATCTCTTGAATATGAATGTTTGAGACTGCTATAGTATTAATTGTGCTGATATTTCAGTTTCAGTTTCAAGGCAATTGTTTCCAAGTTACTTCTCAAATCTCTGGTGAAGTGTTTGAATGCAGAACTTCTTTTGCAACCTGAAAGATCTAAAAGCTCCCAGATGAGCATACAGAAAGCAGAACAAACTGTTCAAACTGCTGCAATTTGCTTGTGACTCCCTGCTGAAGATTTCCGGCTGCCTTACATCAAAGGGAACACTGTGTGAGGAGAGTATCTGTGGGGAGAAGATAGCAAGATGAATGTGGCAACTAAAGAACCTTCAACATAAAATGTTTTGTAAAAAGCCAAGATACTTGTGTACTGGGACATAGTGCCATTGGGAGGCATAACAAGACACTGGAAAATTATTGTTTGCAGTGATGTCATTAGGAATTTCTTAACCTACCCAGAATATCTTCTACTAACCTTTGTCTAAACTGATTTTGCCCCCTGCCTTTGCACCAAGTTGATGAGAAAACTCTGACATTTGAAATTAGCATTTACATTTGAACTAGTAGCTACTTTTTAGTAGATTCAGTCTCTGACTTTGCAGTAAATGCTCAGTACTAAACTGGGGAAGTTTCTCTTTCATTTTCACTAATATCAAAGCTATGGAATTGAAAATATTCAGTAAAATACCATAAGAGTCTTAATAAATATACTAGATTTAAAACAAAGCTGGATCAAATGAATATAAAACTTTGCATACTAAACATTCAACAAAACTACTGGGAGAAATCCAATTGATTAATATTAAACAATTTTAAAGACTAGGAGAAAAAAATCCTGAATTTTTAATTTTGTGGATAAAATTAAATGAAAACTCATTATAATTGGTTTTGCCTTTGCTGTTTATAGCTCAAAAAATCCCCCAAATCTATTTTATCTTTCTGAAACAGATATTTCTAAACTTCTCAATTTTTTAAACTAGTTTAATATTAGCTGCTGTTTATTGAGGGAATAATATTTGTCATTCACTTTAATACATACTTAGTTACATTCTATGTTTTGTAAAATCCCTGAAGAGTAGCTGTCATTATTTCCACTCTGTAGCTGAGAAATTTGAGATTCAGAGTCATTAAGTGCGTTGGCTGAGATCATGCACTGAGAACAAAGTATACATAGACAAACCAAAGTTCAAAATTCAAATCTGTAGTCTTCATTTCCAGAGCAAAGGTATTATGCTTCTTCCTCCTTTTATCTATGCATTTGGGATGATTTTGAAGTAGGCATTATACAATTGTGCTAATCTATGCTAAAATTCCTTACCCCTTTTGATCATAAAGGTATAAATTATGAGTGGCAAAATAATGTTCTTAAGGTATTTGAAGCTTTATGCTCTAAGATTTTACCTAGGTTTATTTGAGCTCCTCAAATTTAATCCCTGAGAAGTCCTTCAGTTGCATTAGTGAAATATCAGGCACATAGTTTTCACCAGAGAACTGTCTACGGCAGAAACATTCAAACATGCAAATTACAACCACTGTCCCTGCTTTTTCTATGCCAAAAGTTGGTCTAGTTAATTATCATGAAGTAATATACTTCAGAGGAAGAAACTTCCAGAGCTGTGGCAACATAGCTGATGCATAGGGCTGCTATAATAAAGTATCACAAACTAGTTTAAAAGAATATAAATTTATTCTCCCATAGTTTTGAAAGCTAGAGGTTTGAAGTCTAGGTATAGGTAGGGTCCTAATCTCTCTAAATTCCCTAAAGAAGAACTATTCTTTACTTATTCCTAGCTTTTGTGATTGACTATAATCCTTGGCCTTCCTTGAATTGCAGCTCTAACACTCTAATCTCTTCCTTAGTTGTCACATGGCCTTTCTCCTGTGTGTCTCTGACTTTACATGCATTTCTCCTTGGTATATGTCTGTATCCCATTCCTTCTAATAGATAAAACTCATTTGATTTAATCTAACCTAATTCAGTAAGCCCTCACCTTAACTAAAATAATTACATCTGCTTACAAAGATCTGATTTTCAAACAAAGCTACATTCTGAAATTCGAGTAAGAATTACTAGAATTACTATTTTTGAAGGGCAATATTAAACCCACCATAGGCAGTTAGCTCAGATGGTTGGATAGAATGCCTTCAAATCAAGATTCTTACTCTTATTGTTCTTATAACCCCTGAGCCAAGCAGAGTACCAAGTGTATAGTCAGTCATCTAGTAAATACTTGATTAATCATTAGGTGGGTATTGAATAGAATTATGGATCTTGGTAGATGATTTTGATAAGTGTGTTTACCGATGCTGTTCATTCTACTTCTATTCATTCATTTGCCAAATAATTACTGTTTATTATTTTCTAGACACTGTTTTCGGCACTGAGAATACAATTTTAAGCAAACCCCCCCCACATTTTCTGATCTAGAACTTGCAAGTTAAAAAGGGATTAGTCATTGACATTATCCAGAAATTATTAATAAACAAGATAATTGCAGGGCACCTAGAAAACTGTGGGTGTATGCCATGGGTGATACACTTGTAAGACTTACTCCTTGTCCATAAGTTGTTTAAAAATCATCATTGAATATAAGAATGAAAATAAAAGTTAAAAGCTTAATAATGTGAAATTATGCTTACAAGCAGAATCAATAAAGAAAAATAGAAATGGTCTTTATTACTTGGTACAAATTGGAGTAAATTAATGTTTTAACTAGGTCGAGAGAAAAGACATTACAGGACAACAAATCTGACTCAGGCAATGGGATCAGATATAATGAGAAATGGAGTTAAGTCAGTCAATTGCAATGAATTTATATATCTTGACTGACCAAATGATATTAAAAAGACACTTATTCCATTAATGATTCAATAATGGGCTAAAGAATACAGGGAAGAAAAAATCAACATCCCCAGTGATTACAACATCTTGGACTTCTAAGGTTGATTAAATAAACAAAATAAATTTCTAGACAGATAAATTAAATTAAATTACATGCATGAAATAGGTTTAAATCAATTGCAATAAGGTGAAATAGAGGAAACTCCTTGATTGAAAAATACCAGAGAGTTTACTTGATCACAGAATTAACCACAGCACTCAGTAGTTGTATTATCCAGCTGTCTATTTATAATAACATCCAATGAAAGTAGCCCTTTCAGTAACAGAAAACCAGGATTCATATTACCATACAAATAATCTCACTATTATTTTGATTAGTTGGACCACAGCTAGAAGGCTGTTTTACATCTGAGCTCTACCTTTTAAGAGTCATGTACATTTTTTATCTAGAAGAGAACATCAGGGTAACTGTGTATTAGGAAATTTTTAATTAAAAAAAAAGTTAACCACACCTATGGAGCGTATGACAAGGGTACAAGTCAAATCTGTGAAGTGTAGAACATAGATGTTTGGCACAATGATCAAGTAACTGAGGTGAAAGCTGTGATGATTGGTTTGATGTAACCATGTCAGATTGTATAAAAAAAATCAACACATTGTGCTCCACATATGCATGAATGTATTCATGATCTATGTGTATTTGACTTAATAAAATAGAAATAAATAAATTAAAGGGGCATTTCATATAAACATTTTTTTTAAAGTTAAAGAAAATTGGAAGATATACTATGGATAAGTATGAGTGAGCATGATTATTATTTTCAAATAATAATTTGGGAAAAGGAATAGATGTGTTTAGCAGTTACAACCTTTCGAGGTTGAAGTAAATATGAAGGCCAAAGATTCTTCTAATATATATGGGATATTAAGTGGAAATGGATGTGCTACATCATCAGCATTGTGTCACCATGGTTCAGAGTGCAGAGTTATCTGGGCAGGCTGAGATAACTCTAGGTGGCACCTCAGAACTGATCTTACTTTCTCCATGTTTCCCAGACAGGCTGCAGTCTTCACTTGGGGAAAACTATTAGAGGCAAGGTGACATTGCAGCATAGACAGGGGACATCTAGATAAATGGATTGTATGAAAAGCAAGTGAGAATCCAAAGGGGACTTGAATGTACTGAATAGGGCTAACTGATTCTTCTTAGATATAAACAAAATATTCTGATAATATCTGAAACACAGAACATTTTAATCTAATAGGAAAATATGATATTGACCTGGATTGGATGAGTATTCATGAAGAATGCCAGCCAGGTCACAGAAGAAAAATATCTATAATTGTGGTTTTGAGTGTAAATATACCTGTGATGCTGTCCTATAGGCTCATTCGTAAGTTGTCATATTCTCAAGATTCCAACCCTGTTACAATTTTACATAATTTTATCTCACTATTATTTTCCTAAAAAGGCAACCTTGAACTTCTAGAGCAAACAACTGTAATGAACATAAAACAAATGTGGCTTATAAGTGGGGAGAAAGATGGTCGACTAGAAGCAACTTTTGTCAGAGGGTCCTGACCAGAGGGAGAAAAACTGGACAGCATTGGACTCCATCAAGCCAAAGGTGGGAAACTGAGCTAAGAAAGGTGTTATACAAGCTGTGAGTCTAAGGAAGAGTATCCAAACTACAGGTACAAAGCTCATTGCCAAGAGGCCAGACCTGTTGCCCAAGGGGGAGGCTTTCTTTGGGTGCTCTGCAAGGGAGAAGGGGACAAAAGACCTCTCATTTTAGCCCACAGGAGAGAATCACTAAACACTTGGTCTCCTTCTCCAGGAAGGTCCCACTTGTGAACCTAGACACCACCCTATTTAGCATATAATTAAAAAAATATTTTCCCCACAAGTCTGGACTTGTGGTAGTATGGACATTTTAACAACACTGATTCTTCCCAGCAATGAGCGTGGTATGTTTTTCCATTTGTTAATATATTCTGCTATTTTTTTTCTGATTCATGTTCTGGCTGTGTCGCGTAAGCAGGGGTGCACACACCCAGTCCAGCCTTCTTCCCTCATGTAGAGGTCTCAATTCTGCCCCCTGAGAAGTCCAGAGCATTTGGCCATTCCCTGAAAGATCTGGGCATTGTGTTGGCTGCTGGACAATAGCATGTAAACTGTGACTGTAGGGAATAAGGGGGGCATGGGAAAAAGGGACCTATGGAGGAGAGAGATGCACCACAATGGTACACAGCAAGAGGAGGTACAGACCCCCAGTTCTGACTGTGCCTGGCAAAAGGTGCCAGTGACCCTTGTTCTGGCTGTGTCCAGTAAGCAGGGACGCATACACCCAGTTCTGACAGTGCCTGGAGAGCAGAGGCGCTGACATCCGGTTTGGGCTGTGCCTAGCGGGTAGGAGCACAGACATTCAGTTCTCACTGTGCTGGTGAGCAGAGGCACTGACCCAAGTTCTGACTGTGTCCCGTGGGCGGGGGCATAGAGCCCCAGTACTGACTGTGTCTGGTGGGTAGGAGTGCAGATACACTGTTGTGACTGTGCCCAGCAGCAGAGGTGCTAGCCCAGTTCAGACTGTGCCCAGTGGGCAGGGGCACAGACTCCTGGTTCTGAATATACCTAAGGGACACTCATGTCCAGCTGGGACTTTGATGGGCAATTGGTGGCTTACCTGAGTGGACTGGGCACCATTCCATCAGGTTTGCAAGACAAAACTGATTGTGGATGTCTATCCACCCACAGGAGACACTTTGATACCTCTCTGTTCAGCAGTGTTTGTACTGCCCAAGACAATCTGACTAGAACTTTTGACTTGGGCTGCCCACCTGGAGATTCTCTGAGGTTCAGCTGCAAAAGTTCTGTAGCAGGCAAGAACTGAATGGTGGAGGTGGGGTGCCACAGCTCCCTATATCTCTCCCCAGCTGATGTTTAAATATAATACTACGACTTCTTAGGATAGAAGGAATGACACGATCTTATACCTGGAAAACCCTAGGTACTCAACTACAAAACTTTTAGAAATGATGAAGAAATTCAGCAGCATCACAGGACATAAAGTCAATACTTACAAATCGGTAGTTTTTATATATATCAATAATAGTCAAGCTGAAAATACAGTCAAGGACTCTATTCCTTTTATAGTAGTTCCAAACAAGATGAAATATATGGAAATTTACTTAACAAAGGACATGAAAAATCTCTATAAAGAGAATTATGAAACTTTGAGAAAAGAAATAGCAGAATATGTTAACAAATGGAAAAACATACCATGCTCATTGCTGGGAAGCTCAATTGCTGTTAAAATGTCCATGCTACCCAATGCAATCTACAGATTTACTGCAATCCCTATTAAAACACAAATATTAATCTTTTTAAAAAATTTTATTGTTAAATCATGTTTGTGCACATTAATACTATCATGGGGTACAGTGTGTTGTTTCCATATACAATTTGAAATACTTTCATCCAGTTGGCCAACATAGCCTTCATGTCATTCTCATAGTCATTGTGTTAAGACATTTATAATCCACATTTAGAAAGATTCCCATGTACCCTTATAAGATAAATCATAGGTGTGATCCCTGCAATCCCCCTCCCTTCACCCATCCTCCCCTCCCCTCTCTCTCCCCTTTTCCCATATTCCAGAATGTACATTGCAGCCCAATTCACAATTGCTAGGTTATGGAAGAAGCCCAAGTGGCCACAATGCATGAATGGATCAATAAATTGTGGCATATGTACACTATGGAATACTATGCAGCCATAAAGAAAGATGGAGACTTTACCTGCTTTATGTTTACATGAATGGAGCTGGAAAATATTCTTCTTAGCAAAGTATCCCAAGAATGGAAGAAAAAGTATCCCATGTACTCAACCCTATTATGAAACTAACTGTTAGCCATCATAGGAAAGCTATAACTCAATTTTTGTTAAAGCACCAATATTATTCTTTAGAGATCTTGAAAAAATAACACTTCATTTTATATGGAATCACAAAAAAACCTTGAATAGCCAACACATTACTTAGAAATAAAAGCAAATCAGGAGGTATCACGTTACCAGACTTCAGGCTATACTATAAATCTATAGTGATCAAAACAGCATGGTACTGACACAAAAAATAGAGAGGTAGATGTATGGAACAGAATAGAGAACTAAAAGATGAATCCAGCCACTAACCATCATTTGATCTTTGATAAGAGTCCCTATTTAACAAATGGTGCTGGGAGAACTGGCTAGCGACCTGTAGAAGACTGAAACTGTGTCCTCACATTTCACAACCAACAAAAATGAATTCTCACTGGATAAAATATTTCAACTTAAGACATGAAATTGGGGTGGTGCCTGTGGCTTAAAACGGTAGGGCACTGGCCCCATATGGCAGAGGTGGTGTGTTCAAACCCAGCCCCAGCCAAAACAAAACAAAACAAAACAACAACAAAAAAAAACTTAAGACATGAAACTGTAAAAATACTAGGAGAATGGGCAAGGAAAATGCTTGAAGATATTGGCCTTGGAAAATATTTTATGATGATGATGCCATTGGCAATTAAATCAGCACCAAAAATATATTACTGGGATCTGATCAAGCTAAGGAGCTTCTGCATAGCCAAGAGCACTGTAAGTAAATCAAACAGACAGCCTTCATTATGGGGGAAGATTTTTGCAGGTTTTGTTTCTGACAAAGGTCTGATAAGTAGGATCCATAGAGAACTCAATGTAATTAATAAGTAATTAATAAGAATAAAACAAATGACCCCATTTCCTTGTGGGGAAGAGACTTTAACAGAAATTTCTCTGAAGATGACAGGCAAATAGTCAACAAACACATGAAAAAATGTTCATCATCTTTAATCATTAAACAAATGCAAATCAAAACCACTTTGAGATATCACCTAACTACATTAAGATTTGCCCACATCACAAAATCCCAAAACTACAGATATTGGCATGGATGTGGAGAGAAGGGCACATTCTACATTGCTGGTGGGATTGAAAAGTAATATGGACTTTTTGAAAGGAAGTTTGGCAAATTCTCAAGGAGCTGAAAGTTGACCTGTTTAATCCTGCAATTCCTCTACAAGGTATATGCCCAGATGATCAAAAATTATTTTTCAACAAAGACATTTGCACCAGAATGTTTATTGCAGCCCAGTTCATAATTGCCAATTATGGAAGTTACTCAAATGGATTAACAAATTGTGGTATATGTATACCATGGAATACTATGCAGCCATAAAAAGGATGGAGAATTTACAACTTTTATGTTTACCTGGATGGAACTGAAACATATTCTTTTTAGTAAAGTATCTCAATAATGGAAGGAAAAGTATCCATTATACTCAATACTATTGTGAAACCAATATAACATCACTTATACATTCACATGAATGATAAAACACAACTATAGTCAAGACAAGAAGGGAGAGAATGGAGAGAGCAGTGGGGGGGGGGAGGGAAGGTCAGAAGGAGGAAGGGTATTTGGTGGGACCTCACCTATTGTGTATAATGCAATGGCACATTTCAAAACTACTAAGAATGTAGTATAAATTTCTTACCACAACAAATAAGTGGCTATGTTAATCAGTTTGATTTAAGCATTCCACATTGTGTATCAAATCAGCACATTGTAGCCCATAATTGTATGCAATCAATACACAGTATGGAAACAAAGCCCTTTGCAATAAACAATGCTGGGAAAATTAGATATTCATATGCAAAAAAATGAAATATGATCCATATATCTTACCCATCACAAAAAAATTGATTTAAGCTGGATGAAAGACTTAAATGTAGGGCATGAAACCATAATATCTAGAAGAAAATGTAGGAAAAATTCTTCTAGATACCAGCCTAGGCAAAGAATTAATGACCAAGGCCTTGATGGCAATTACAGCAGCAACAAAAATAAATAAATGGGATTTTATTAAACCCAAAAGTTTCTACACAGCTAAGAAAATAATCAACTAAGCAAATAAGCAACCTATAGTATGGATAAAATAATCCCAAACATGCAATAATGGGCTCATCTCCAGAATCTGTGAAGAACTCAAGCAAATCCGTGAGAGAAAAACAAAAAACCTCATTAAAAAGTGGCCAAAAGTCATGAACAGAACCTTTTCAAAAGAAGACAAATGGCCAATAACATGCTCAATGCTCAATGTCATTAATCATTAGGAAAAAATGTAATTAAAATCACATTTAGATCTCATCTTACCTGAGTCAGAATTTTTTTTATCAAAATGTCTAAAAATAATAGATGCTGGCTTGGATGTAGAGAGAAAAGTATGCTTCTACACTGTTGGTGGGACTGAAAATTAGTGTAACCACTGTGTAAAACAGTATGGGGATTTCTTAAAGAACTGGAAGTACATCACCTGTTACATAGAACAATGCCATTAATAGGTATCTATCCAAAGGGAAAGAAATCTATTAGTAGAAAAGACATGTGTACTTGAATGTATATTGAAGCACAACTCACAATTGCAAAGATGTGGAATCAACCCAAACGCCCATCACTTCATATTAATAAAGTCACACACACACAGAGATACCTTGGTGTACTACTAAGACATTAAAAGGATAAATTAATGCCTATTTCGATAATTTCAATGGAACTAGAGGCCATTATCCTAAGCAAAGTACCTAAAAATTAAAAAAAAAATAATTCCACATTGTCTTGATAGTAAATTGGAATTAACTGATGAACACACACGTATACAGAGAGAAGTAAAACTCAGTGGAAATCAAGTGGGGTTGGAGAAGAGAAAGAAGGGAAAGGGGGAAGGGGAAAAAACATACCTAACGAGGATAATGAACACGATTTGGGTGATGAGCACACCTGTAGCCATGACTTAAACATTTTAAAAGTGATCCATGTAAACAAATACATTTTTACCCTTTTAATATTTTGAAATAAAAAATGAAATAACCCCATCAATACCTTCATTTTGGAGTTTTACATACAGAATTGTTAGAGAATAGTATTATTGCTTCAGTCTGTCTATTTTTGCAGAGTTTTGTTGAGGCAGTACAAATAAACTCTTCCATAGAGAAATGTTTAGTTTGAAAATGAACCTAATTAATCACTATAATACTTCACAAAATTAACAGCACTAATGTTGGATATGAAAACCATGATGTGTATAGACCAAAAGAACAGCTGAAATGTCTTTCAGATGCCTCCATGACATTCCTGTCAAAGATAATTAATATATTAAAATTGATATACAGACCTTTAAGCCCCTACCGAATGTTCACTACAGCAAGAAGTACTGTATACTTTGAGATCAGACCAATTGGAGTCCCAATACGGTACCATTTATATGACCATGGGTTGGTTAACTAATCTTCGATGTGCCGCAGTGTGCGCATCTGTATCCTGATGATAATAATAGATCTTACTTCAAAGTGTTGTTATAAAGATTATTAAAAATTATAGGTATAATTTTTACATTTAAATTTAGCATAAAGATTATAAAACATTGTAAAATTTAAGTTAGATTTGGAAGAGGGAATTTTAACAGTTCTGTTCAACAGATATTAACTATAAAAGGCAAAAACTTGTATGTAGGAGATGCCAAGAGCCAGATGACATCCGAGCAAGATGATCTGCAGCTGAGACGTGGACCTGGGGCCATTCCTCCACAGGAGCTCCTTGTGGAAGAAGAGGTGGTGCCCTCAGCACGCAGTCATTGTTAATTACTCCCCTCACCTGTGTTGTTCTGGCTCAATAGAAGGCTGGTGCGGGGTTGCTCGGGGCTACCCGGAAAGTAAGGGCTAGCCCACCTTCCACAAACTTGTACTTCTAATCTGCCTCTCGCCTGGTTCCTTCCTGTGCTAACTGAGACCAGGGCCACAGGAGCCCTGCAGGTCGCGACACATGTAGATTAAGCTGAACAAAAAAGCCAGTTAACCTTAATAAACAGGAAATAGTTTCTGTTGTTTGTATGCTTTCTTTCACCATTAATAAGATGTTCTTTGTAATTTGGATAGGAGAAAAATTCTAATATGCTGAATGGAGTCTGTGTGAGTGTGGATTGTGTATACATTTTAATTCTAGTAAGACCCCAGCATTAACCCATAAATTTTGAAGAAATCACTTGAATTCTTTTTTTAATCAAAAAAGTACTTAATCATGAGCATGTAATAGTTGTATGTATGTATGTATAGGATATATGTGATGTTGTGATAGAGGCATAGAACGTGAATTAATCAAATCAGGGTAACTGTAATACCCATCACATCAAACATTTATCATTTCTTTGTGATAGGAACATACCAATTCCATTATTTTAATTGTTCTATTTTTATTTTGATTATTTTAAATTTTTATTAAATCATAGCTGTGTACCTTAATGCATTTATGGGGTACAATGTGCTGGTTTTATATACAATTTGAAATACTTACAACAAACTGGTTAACATAGCCTTCACTGCACTTTCTTAATTATTGTGTTAACGTTTATACTCTACACTTAATATATTCTACATGTACCCTTGTGAAATGCACCACAGGTATGGTTCCACCAATTAATTATTTTTATTATTTTGCAACAGATTCTTACTCTGTCACCTCAGCTAAAGTGAAGTGACATCATCATAGTTCACTGCAACCTCAAGTTCCTGGTCTCAAGCAATGCTCTTGCCTCAGCCTCCTGTGTAGCTGTGGGATTACAGCAGCACACCATGATGCCTGCCTGATTTTTCTATTTTTAGTAGGGACAAGGTCTTGATATTATTCAATCTTATTTCAAACTCCTGAGCTCAAGCAATCCTTCCACCTTGGCCTCCCAGATTGGCAGCATTATAGGTGTGAGCCTCAGCATAGAGCTTCTTTTAAAATATAGTCTAACTTATTAGAGTTTATAGTCACTTTGTCATGCTAACAAATATTGTTGATTTTATTTTGCCCATTAACCATTCCTATATTGTCATGAATTCCCATTACCCTACTCAGCTTCTGGTAACGTTTATTCTATTCTCTGTCCCTATGAGATCAATTGTTTTAAATATTTAGATCTCACATGAGTGAGTACATGTGAGATTCTTCTTTCTGGTCTTGGCTTATTTCACTTTATACAATCCTTGCAAGTTCCATCCATATTATTGTAAATAGCAGGACTGCATTCTTTTTTGTGGCTGTATAATATTCCATTGTGTACATGTACCACTATTTCTTCATCCATTTATCCATTGATAGACCGTTTGATTGATTCTAAATATTGGGCATTGTGACTAGTGTTGCAGTAAACATGGGAATACAGATATATATTCAATATACTGATTTCCCCTTTTGGACACCTATGCACACTAGAATTACTGGATCATCTGGTAGTGCTATTTTTAGTTTTTAGAGGAACCTCCTTACTGTTCTCCATAGTGGTTGCACAATTGTCACTTTCACCAATATCACAGAAAGATTCCTTTTTCTCCATATACTTATTAGCATTTGTTATTGCCTATTTTTTGCTAAAATCATTTTTACCTATAGTGAGATATTTCATTGTAGGTTTAATTTGCACTTCATTGAGGTCTAATGATATAGAGAAAATTTTTTGTATACCTGTTGGCTATTTGTGTTCATTTGAAAAATGTATATTGAGATACTTTATTGATTTCTTAATCACTTCATTTGATTATTTTATGATGAGGTTGCCTATTGAGTTTTTGGAGTTCTTTATACATTCTAGTTATCAATCCCTTTTCAGATGGGAAGTTTTCAAATACTTTCTCCCATTCTGTGGGTTGTCTTTTTCCTTTTTTGGTTGCTTTTGCTGTGCAGAAGGATTTTTTTTTTTTTCACTTGATGTGATCCCATTTGTCCAATGTTGTTTTATTGCCTGAGCTGAGTCTAATACTCAATAAATAATTTGTCCTAGGAGAATATTTTATGAGGAGGTCACCTCTGACAATCGAAGCATCACCAAAAATATATTAGTGGAATATGATCTAACTAAAAAGTTTCTGCACAGCCAAAAGCACAGTAAGTTAAGCAAATAGACAGTGTTCAGAAAGGAAGAAGATATTTGCAAGTTATGTTTCTGACAAAGGTCTGTTAACTAGACTCCATACAGAACTCAAATCAATCAATAACAAACACATTTATAAGAGTGACTTTGTTTGACAAATGCAAATAGTATAACCTGGATCTTAGTACACTCAATGAATTCCCAACAATAAAAAAAAAGGAAAAAAGAAATGACCCCATTTCTTTGTGGTCAAGAGGCTTGAACAGATGCTCCTCTGAATAAGACAGGCGTATGGCCTACAAACACATGGAAAAAATGCTCATTATCTTTAATCATTAGAGAAATTTAATCAAAACCACTTTAATATATCATCTGATGCCAATAAGATTAGCTCACATTGCAAAATCCCAAAACTACAGATATTGCTGTGGGTATGGAGAAAGGGGAACACTTCCTTTCTGGTAGGAATGCAAGGTAACACATCCATTTTGGAAAGAAGATTGGAGAATACTCAAGGAACTAAAAGTAGACCTACCATTCATTCCTACAATTCCTCTTGGTATATACCCAGATGATCAAATATCATTTTACAACAAAGACATTTGCAGCAGAATGTTTATTGCAGCCCAGTTCATAATTGCCAACCCATGGAAGCAGCCCAAGTGCCCATCAACCCATGAATGGATTAACAAATTATGGCATATGTATACCATGCCATAAAAAGATGGAGATTTTATATCTATTATG
Source organism: Otolemur garnettii (assembly GCF_000181295.1). Taxonomy (NCBI): domain Eukaryota; kingdom Metazoa; phylum Chordata; class Mammalia; order Primates; family Galagidae; genus Otolemur; species Otolemur garnettii. The sequence goes on from NW_003852451.1 coordinate 9,822,543, forward strand.
TTTACCTGGATAGAGCTAGAACATATTCTTCTTAGTAAATTATCTCAAGAATGGAGAAATAAATTATCCAATGAGAATGAACAGAATGAATGAAAAAGATTAATATTGAAAAAATATTTGATAAAATTGAACATCTCATCATGATAAAAACTCTTACTTGATTTTTCATGCTGTGTACATCTTAATTTATATAAGAATATAATTAGTTAGTCCCCTTATTATTTTTCTAAATATTTATAAGATTTATTCTTCTTCTGCACATTCTGTGATGATATTATTTAAATGAATAAGAGAAAAGTGGTCCAGAATGACTATATCACTTTTGTAAAAAGTTAGATGACTAGAATAACACTGTATTTTTGTTGGTTCCTTTTTTCCTCTTTTTGAAATTATAACATGAATTCATCTTTGAAATAAGAGATCACCTTTGTTCTTGGGCTCAGAGACAATTAATGGTTCTTTTAGTTTTTCAAAATTAAAAGTAAATTCCATTTTAAAATAGAAAGCTGGCTCGGCACCTGTGGCTCAAGTGGCTAAGGCACCAGCCACATACACCTAAGGTGGCGGGTTCGAATCCAGCCTGGGCCCCCCAAACAACAATAATGGCTGCAACCAAAAAATAGCCAGGCGTTGTGGTGGGCACCTGTGGTCCCAGCTACTTGGGAGGCTGAGGCAGGAGACTCACTTGAGCCCAGGAGTTGGAGATTGCTGTGAGTAGTGAAGCCATGGCACTCTACCCAGGGGGACAGCTTGAGGCTCTGTCTCAAAAAAATAAAATAAAATAAAATAAAATAATAAAATGGAAAGCTAATGTGTCTGTGTAATACAGTAGCCATTCTGCAAGTAGCAAAACTAAATTTCTTATATCTAGCCTTATGGTGATCGCACCAGAGTATTAGAATAGGTAAATCCTATATATGACCTAAAGGAAAATGTTGGTAGACCAGGGCTTAAGATAGAAAGTGGAAAGAACATTAGAGTACTTGGCTGGACTTGGTGAGTTGTTATATCCAATACAAGGGTTTAAGATTGTTTTATACATAAAAATTTATTTGTATTATGGGAGAAATACAGTACATCAAAAAAATAAAAGGTAATAATCCTATTATCTTCATAGATACAAAAAAAGTATTTGATCAGATCCAACATCTTTTCATTAAGAACAACAACAACAACAACAAAACCCCACTAAACAAACCTCCTCAATCAGACAAAGAGCAAAACCCCAAATATAACATCTTATCTAATGATGAAATAATGAAAGCTTTCTCCCTAAAACCAAGAAAATAATAGGGATTTAAACATTATATTCAATATTATCATGAAAATCATATCCAGAAAAATTTCAAAAAGAGAAATTTAGGCCTTTGTATTGTAAAGGAATAATTTCAAAATCTTTATATATGACACAACCTTGCATAGAGAAAATATTTAGAGTCCCCCTCAAATTAAAACTAATAAAGTGGTTCAGCAAGGTTGCAGAAAGAAAGATTATCATGGAAAAAATGTATTTTATAGGGTGGTGCCTGTGGCTCAAAGGAGTAGGGCGCCGACCCTGTATGCTGAAGGTGGTGCGTTCAAACCCAGCCCTGGCCAAAAACTGGAAAAAAATATTTTATATACTTGTAAAGGGTAATAAAAAATGAAATTAAGAAATGATTCCATAGCATGAAGTATAATAAAATACTGAACAAATTTAACAGATGAAGTGCAAGACTTGTACACTGAAAGTTACAAAAACATCCTTGAAAGCAACTAATGACATAAACAAATCGAAAAATGGCTTATGTTTTTGGATCAGAAAATTTAATATTGGGCAGATATCAATACTCCTGTTATATCAAATTCATATAATCCCTACCAAAAGTCAAAATGACTTTTATTTTGTTTGCAGACAGTGACAAGCTGATCTTAATATTCATATGAAAATGTGCGGGACCCCACTGTACCAAAAGAATCTGAAAAACATGAACAGATTTAGAGGATTCATACTTCCCAATTTCAAAAGTTAGTACAAAATTATAGTAATAGAGACGTTGTAGTATTTGCATAGGAAGGCTAGATATAGATACAAAAATACATATATAATCAATGAAATAGAATTTAAATTCCTGAAATAAAGTGTCACATTTATCGTAAATTGATTTTTAATAATAAAGCCACAATAAGTAAATGGGGAAAATAGTCTGTTCAACAAATAGTACTGTGATAAGTGAATATATACTTGAATCTTTCTTACCATGAATTAGGTAATGACTTTTTAGATATGACCTTCAAATCGTAAGCAACAAAAATAAATAAATTAGGCATCATGTACATTAAAAAGATGTGTGTTTCTAAGCAAAATCACATAAACGAAAAGGCAACACCGAGAATGAAAGTATTCGCAAAGGATAAATTTGTTAAAGGTATAGTATCCAGATTATATTAAAAAACTCTTGCAACTCAACTATAAAAAGACAAAGCAAACAAATAAAAATTAAGAAAGGACTTAAATAGATATTTCTATGAATAAATTGTCAATAAGCATATTAAAAGATGCTCTGTCTTATTATCCAATAAAGAAATGAAAATCAAGAGCTTCGTTCCTACTTGGAGGGCTGTAACCAAAGATGGACATAAATAAGTTTTGATGAGGATGTTGAGAAACTGAATTCCTCATTCACTGCTGGTGTGATTGTGAAATTATTCAGCTGTCATGGAAAACAATTTTGCAGTTCTTCAAAAGGTTACATGTAATTACCATGTAACACAATAATTTCACTTCCAGATACATACCCTAAGCAAATTTAGAATAACTATATTGGCTAAAAATGATTAGTTTCTGTAATTTAAGGGAGAGTAAAGTCATTTTATTTTTTGCTCACCTAGACTACTATTGACTTTTGTACAGAAATACATGTTCACAGAATAAAGACAACATAAACTTTAAAACTGTTGCTCACATCTTTTCAAAACCAAGTAAATAAGATCCCAAGCTCAAAGTTTATTTCCTCTCCAGAGCTTACAAATGTAGAGGATTGGGATGTATTGTTTTATCAAGAACTCTGGGTATTTTTCTCTTTGTTCAAAAGAGAGCCAAGAATTCTGGCAGAAGATACAAATATTGGTACTAGCAGCAGCACAATCTATGTCTCTGCCTTATTGCCTAAGGGTATAGCAGAAATTATGCCATTGTGCCACTTAAATCGCAACTTTGTATAAATTTGGTTGAATGTGGTCCTTTTGCTGGGAATGAAAAAGGAAGTGAATGCAAAAGCTGGTAAATTATTTTGATTATAATCAGGTGTTAAGAGTTATAATTTTCAAGCACATCCTGATGGATAGACGTCCAAGGTTCAGGGCAACAGAGGCAAAATTAGCTCATCAGGTCTCTAAAGACTCATAAATAGATTTCAACCACATATTTACATTTTAAGGATAAACCCTAAACTCAAACTGTTAGATTAGAATCAATTGCATTTTCCAATTTTATATCTAAGGTGTAAATAATGTAAGTACTTTAGCAAACAGGCTGAGAGTGAAACTTTTGACGGTATTGTTTTGTTTGTATGGTTGACCAGTAGGGACTTTGACCTGTAAGCAAGGAATTTTCTTAAATGTCCCTTATGAAGAATTTATAGTAAGTGGACCCATGTGGGATGGGAAGGGAGGTTGTAAATATGTATATCATTAGAGTTTATTTATTTATTTATTTTGTAGAGACAGAGTCTCACTTTATGGCCCTCAGTAGTGTGCTGTGGTGTCATACTGCTCACAGCAACCTCCACTTCTGGGCTTAGGTGATTCTCTTGCCTCATCTTCCCGAGTAACTGGGACTACAGGTGCCCGCCACAATGCCTGGTTATTTTTTGTTATTGTTGCAGTTTGGCTGGGGCTGGGTTTGAACCTGCCACCCTTGGTATATGGGGCTGGCGCCCTACCCTCTGAGCCACAGGCGCCATCCATATCATTAGAGTTATTAATAAAAATTTGGGGTCACAAAATAATTTCTCTAGTTATGTTTAAATCCACTGATTTTATTTCCTTATAAGATACTTTCTGTAATTTCATAACAAAACATCCCTTAAATGTAAAATATCAGATACACACACACACGTGTGTATATATGTATAAATTTAGGAGAGTTAGAAATTCTGCAAATAAGTGGATTCATGGTAAGCAGAATAGGAAGATCTGAAATCTGACAGCAAGTCTAAAATATGAAGACCTATTAGGAAAATCACATGCCCAGAACCCCCTGTTTTACATGGACAACAAAGAATGTATTTGATATGAATGCACATGGAGAAGAACAGTATATATGGTGATTATTCATGAAATCTCATCACAGATATTTCTAGAATAAGGTTTGATCCCAAAGCATACAGGCTATTTACTATCTTTACCACTGGCTATATAATTCCAATAATTGAACTGAATGGATAAACAAGCATTACAATGCAACTGCAAAACCCTAAAGAAATTGTAGACAGGCTATTAAACTATGATTTATGAAGTCAACTTTTGTTCAACCAAGTGCTTAGAATTTAATAAGTTGGCCCACTTAACTCTGATTTGGATACAACCCGTCAGAAGAAAAAATATGCCATGAGAAATAAGCTTGTGAGAATATCCATGTCTCATATCCTAATAGGCCATTTATTCAATTATCAAATAATTCTTCAAATTTCAGCAATAGACACTCCAGGGAATGTAAGTAGCATAAAAATTTGTCCTTACCCTCAAGATGCTTATTTAGTATAATATATAACTCAGGTTCGCACACAAATACCTACAATACAGGGCATAATAGCAGCACAAATACAATAATGTGGAGGTTTGATGGGGACAAAAATACTTTCAACTGGGGAGCTAAGAGAAGGCTTCAAAAAATAGTACTTTGTTGGGCTTTGATGGTATGTAGTGTTTGTATATAAACAAAAGAATAAAATAAAAGAAGGGAGATCTGTATAAAATCACACATGGAACAGAAGGTTAATCACTTCAAGTCTGCTAAGAGTAGATGTAAAAAAGGCTGGATCTAGAAAATCTGTCAGTTAATAAAAGACAGATATGACGTCTGAGGTGTGAATATGGAAATATGTGGTTAATAGTTTTAATTGAATTCAATTCACCAAATATTTGCCAATTGCTTAATATGAAACAGGTAGAAATAACTGGAGGGCAGAAATATTTGAGGCAAAGAGGACAAATAGGCAATAGTCGAAGTGTACAGTCATGAGGGTGAGAATACAGATGGAAATTAGAGACGACGATGGGAACAATAGCACATGCCTCATATGTCTTGTGCAATTCTGACTCATCTCTTGCCAGAATAGTGTCCAAATAAGGTATTCAAGAAATAATTTAAAATAAGTATATCAAGGAACAAATAAAAAAAAACAAATAAACCACAGAGGTCTGTGTCTGGATGATTCGGGCAACAGAGGCTCCATCAATAAAATTTGGAAAAGAAACTTTAAAGAAAAGAACCAAAACTTTGGATAAAGTACATTCTCCAAAGACACTTTCAGGAAAATCTTAATGCCTTTCTCACTCACCAAGGGCTCAGGGAATGCTGTACTCAAGACTTAGACAAATATTAAATGTTTTGTCATTGTCTTATATCTGCAACAAATGATAACTCAAGAGAAAAATAAAAAACTATCTCTTCACATATGAATAGGTAGTTACCCAAAGCAAGGATGTTCGTTTTCATTGAGGAGACCAGTTAGAGAGAAGCAGTTGCAGTCTAAATCAGAGAAAACGTGAGGATGATTTGAAGAATGATTTATAAAAGAATTAAATATAACAAAAAATAACAATAACAAAATAAAACCTAATCTATGTGTTAACCAAGAGACAAGAGAACGGTATGTTTTGCTTCCCCTCAGATCCCATTGAAGGGCATTGTTGAATACAGGAATCAGTTTACACTTTCCTTGACTTTCCCAGATGCCTGTCTTTATTAAAGTGTCATTTCTAAAAAGTGTAACATCAATAGTACAACATTGCACAGGTTAGTTGACACACGAACAAGTAAAATTATTCCTTCCAAATCCATTGAGAAGTTTGAAGCCAATGGCAATGTTTACTGGTTATCTTATTGTTCAGTCTTAAATGAAATATGAGTTTCCATCAATATTTTACTCAACTACTTGTGGTCATTAATGTATCAGGTATTTAGTTAGTAAGAGGGCAAGGGAAGTTGAGGGATGAAAGAACTAATGAATTGTTATTGACTTGTGAAATTTTGTTTTAAATTTCTTTGTGTATTTCAACTAGGTCAAAATAAATTTTAGAATTTGCCTCTGGCATATCCAAGACAATAGATAATAAGTAGTATTTCCTTTGTACTCTTCAGATTGGAATAAGAATATGAAATGAAGGGTAGAACAATTCTTCATAAAGCAAACCCTATCCCTTGGGCTTCTGCATTATTCATTTCATCTTCCTGGAAGTTTTGATAATAACGTAGGATTCTCAATTTACAAACTCATTTATTCATAGTTTATTCATTCATTCAGTATTCATTTTGAAGGTATTTTGAATCAGTTACTGTTCTATGTAGTGAGGACACTGGGTAAAATAATACAAACAAACTGCCCTCATAAAATAATATGCTAGAAGGACGGAAACAAAAAAATGAATGAATAAATGAATGAATGAATAACATGTCATGTTGTAATAAGTGTTATAAAGCCAAATAAGCCAGAGTATGAGTATAAAGAATAATGGAGGGGCTACAGATTATTCAGGTATTGTTTTTGTGACTGATTTTGATGTGATTTTACATATTGTTGATAGAAAGTTTTTATGAATAATTATAAAGCTGACACATGCTTAACTTATTTAGCTATTTAAACTTATTAACTTATTTAACTATTATTTTTCAACCAAGCAATTTTTTGTGTGATAAAACCACTCACATCAATCAATTATTTTTAACATCATAGAGAAATAACACAATTTTTTATGATGAGTCACACAGGTCATGTACTCACAGCATTAATAGATGATTTTATCATGCCTGATTACATTTTTCAGAGAAGAAAAGAGAATACTTTCAGAAATATCATTATTTCAAATTATTCAAAGGATTTATGATTGTATTGTACATTGCATTCTGGGCTCATTAAAAATCTCTTTGGGGAGTGGTGAAAGATGGTGGGGGAGAAACAGATTTTTGAAACCGGGCATGGTGAGATAGGGAAAAGAAGACTCCAGGCACCTCAGCATTGTGGGCCTTGCCCAGAAACATCCCTGAGGAGGCACAGGAAAGCACCAGAGAGACTTCAGGACCACAGGAGGAGGAGGAAAACAGTGGAGAAGGGGCAGCTGTTTGTGTTCGGTCTGAGGCAACCAGCCTTGGCGACTATAGCTAACAAGAGCTACAGCAGGCCGGCGAGAGTGTGCGGACAGGGAAGGCCTTCCTTGCATGGATTTTTGGACTTGGAAACTTGGGTGAGTTACCACGGGGAACTTGGGGTGAGCGAGCAAGTGAATTTGAACAAATCCTAGAGATTGAGATGGACCAGACTGGGCGTGGGGGTGAGGGTGAGGGGCAGAGTGGAGGTTTCATTGTTTGGCTACCGGCCTCAGGCAGCCATTGTGGGAGAGCTCCCTTGCAAGCTTTGGCCCTCAGGGTCCTAGAGATAGGCTGGTTTGCGGAGACATTGGGAGAGTGTGCAAGTGACTTTGAACAGTATTCAGGGGCCAGGGCTGAGCCTCTGGGGAGCAGAGCAGAGGTTCCATTGTTTGACTGCAGGTTGCACACAGCCACCGTGGGAGAGCCTTGAAGGCTAGGCCCTCAGGGTTTTAGTGCAAGGCTTTACTGGCATGCCTGACAAGCATGCAGCCACTTAGGAAGGGATCCAAGGAACACAAGCTTTTCTGGATAGCCACTGCTTAGCCAAGGGACACGGTTTGGAAAGGGTGGAGAGTCTATATTAAGTGGGCTGAGGAGAGATCTGGGCTCCCAACCCTGTGGGGTTGCAGGGCAAAGAAGTCAGCAGAGGCTTCCAGTATCCATCTTATACAGCTTAATTGTGATTGACATCTCATATCCCAGAGAGCACCTGTTGCACAGGCAATAGTCAGCAAGATATATGCATAGTTTGTTTGTTCTTTCTTTCTTTCTTTCTTTCTTTCTTTCTTTCTTTCTTTCTTTCTTTTTGTTGTTGTTATTGAAGTTGTTATTGTTAGTTTATCTTTTATTTATTAGATCATAACTGTGTACATTACTGCATTTATGGGGTACAATGTGCTGATTTTATATAGAATTTGAGCCAGCCACGTACACCTAAGGTGGCGGGTTCGAATCCCCAGCCCGGACCGCCAAACAACAATAACGGCTGCAACCAAAAAATAGCCGGGCGTTGTGGCGGGTGCCTGTGGTCCCAGCTACTTGGGAGGCAGAGGCAGGAGACTCGGTTGAACCCAGGAGTTGGAGGTTGCTGTCATCTATAATGCCACGGCACTCTACCCAGGGGGATAGCTTGAGGCTCTGTCTCAAAAAAAAAAAATTATATAGAATTTGAAATGTTTACATCAATCTGGTTAACATAGCATTCACCTCACTTATTGTTGTGTTTAGACATTTATACTCTACTCTGAATATATTTGACACGTGTGCTTGAAATATGCACAGTAGGTGAGGCCCCACCAATTACCCTCCCTCCACCCATCCACCCCCTCCATCGCCCTCCTCTTTTCTCCTTCTTTCTGGGCTATAATTCTGTTTTATCTTTTGTATAAAAGTGTGGGTGCTTATGTATTGATTTCATAATAGTATTGAATACATTGGGTATTTTGTTTTCCATTCTTGAGATACTGTCCTAAGAAGAATATGATTCAGCTCCACCCATGTAAACATAAAAGAGGTAAAGTCTTCATCTTTTCATGGCTGCATAGTATTCCATGGTATACATATGCCACAATTTGTTAATCCATTCATGGGTCAATGGGCACTTGGGCTGCTTCAATTACTTGGCAATTATGAATTGGGCTCAATAAACATTCTTGTGCAAATTCTTGCTATAAAGTGATTTTTGGTCATCTGGATATATACCTAGTAGAAGAATTGCAGGATCAAACAGCAGGTCTACTTTTAGTTCTCTAAGTGTTCTCTAAACTTCTTTCCAGAAGAGAGAAGTTTAGTTTGCACTCCCACCAGGAGTGCAGAAATGTTCCCTTTTCTCCACATCCACATCAACATATGTAGTTTTGAGATTTTGTTATGTGGGCTACTCTTACTTGAGTTAGATGATATCTCAAAGTAGTTTTGATTTGCATTTCTCTGATGATTAAAGATGATGAGCATTTTTTCATGTGTCTGTAGGCCATGTGCCTGTCTTCTGCAGAGAAGCTTCTGTTCAAGTATATTGCCCACAATGAAATGGGATCACTTGTTCTTTTCTTATTAATAAGTTTGAGTTCATAATAGTGGTTAATTCATACAGTGACTAGACTATAGAACAACAGGATGTGTAATTCTTTTCAGCCCCTACACATGGTATACCTATACCAAGTAAAGATTTTTAGGTTTATCCTAACATGATATGCAACGCAAGTGTGTTCCACATAATATATTATGAGTAGAAAACTGTTGGGTTGAGTAAATGAGTATGTCTTTTCCTTAAAACATAATAGTGAAATGCTGTATCTTATAATGTACTTATTTAATGTGTTTTTGGTGAAAATCCCTCATGACATTACTTCATATCCTTTCCCCTCAAAATAAAACTGATCTGGAAAGTATTATACACTTTTAAGAATTATTAAGGAAAATAATTAACTGACTAGTGATTAACAGAGCTAAGTTTGTTTTGTTCAATTTCACTCACATCATGTGACTCCAATTGTAGTACTTCTCTCTGACAAGGTCTTCTATCATTATTTGTAGCCTTTAATAGCTGTCTTTTTTTTTTTTTTTTTTAACCAAGGGTGCAGCTCTTTTCAGAGATGCACTATGTCAGATTGGGGGTATTTTAAAAGATTTTTCCTCTTCATCTCATTTATTTAAAGAAAGTTCAATCACACCAAATGCAAGAAAGATCATAGGTATCAAGGCTTGGAATTAATTAGGCTGTACATACACAAGATAATACACCAGTTCATTTCAGCAAAGACACTGTCTCTGATTCCAAGCTCCTTTGGGTAATTCACCATTATTGATAGAGTTGTCAGATTTAGAAAATAAACATAAAGGAGGACCAGCTAAGTTAGAATTTCAGATAAACTACAAATAATGGAGGCAATATTTGAGAGTTATATATGTGTGTGTTACATATTTGAAATTTGTATTTGTCAACCCTATTACCAGGGAATTTGTTAAATTCCATCTTAGCTCATAAGAGGCTGTCAAACCACCTAAATTTTCCTCACATTACTCCCATGAGGCACACAATCCTTATCCACGATAGGCTTTATATACTTAATTCATTCACAACACATTTAGAAGAATGTGTAGATCACTTCGTAAGTATGAGGACACAGGACAAATAAAGCCCATTTTCTACTCTGGAGAAGCTCACCCTCCAGAAAAGGAGAAAAGGAGGTACATATATAGACAAATTCCTACAAAACAGTATGTTTAGAATAGCAACATTAAAAGAGTATAAGGAAGCATAGAAGAGAAAAAAACAGCTCATAACAAATTATTTTTGAAACCACAACTAAGATTTCCTGAGTTTATAAAAGTCTGCAATAACAATAACAACAAAAAAAACACAGATGTATATGACTTTTCCATGAGTGATATGCACATCTAATTGTTAAAGCACCTCTTTGCATCTTTAAATGCTGGAATATTGTTCGAAATCCCAGGCACTTTGCTAAAGAAAATGACATTCTCCTGTGTTAACGACAGATGGTTTAGTCCTCTTTAATCCATGTGATCTATCTAAATATATCTTTATTCTTAGTGTCTATGCACATTGCTGGTTTATGGTCCTTGGTTGGAATGTTACCCAACTCATTTTGTGCCAAAAAGGAACTGCGTAGGCTAAAGCTTGGATGAGTTCACTAAAAATTGCTTTCTATTTTGGGTCTCTAAGAAACTGTGTTTTAGGGATCATAAACTAAGACGTTCTTATCTTTTGTCACAGTCTGTATAAGTTTTACATACAGATAAAATAGAGAAGGTTGTATATATAACAGCTGTAGAAAAAAAGTTGAGATGAGTTGTAAAAGAAGTATACTGGAATTGTTTTAACTTCTTCTATTGGGCAGCAGATACCAAAACCTTGAATAATTGAGTCCTACTTAGGCAGAATAACATACTGACTATCATTTATGTTAAATTTTTGGCATTTCTTTTGTTATGAACTGAACATAGATAAACTAAGATCATCTATAGAATACTGCTGTTCCAAAGATCTCACAGCACAGAATACTAAAACTATAGTAACATATATGTTTCGGTTCAGTTGCTTTGATGTCTATTTGCAGTAACACAAACATATTTAATAATTAATATTTGATACTCATTATTGGTTGAAGATCATTTGATTGATCATTTTCATCAATCTTATTTAACAAGTTCAAAACAAGTTTCATCATGTTTCATTTTATAAACAGAAAACATTACCACAGTAATTTCTCTCTCTCTTCTTTTTCTTCTATGTAATTCTTCTATCAGAGGCACTCATGTCACAAAGAGCATATGTTAGTTTTGGAGGTGTCCCTGAAATAGATTTGGTATCACCTACCACCCACAATATAAAAACTATTCCTGTCGAGATACTCAGGTGCTTTCAGGCGTTATAATCCTGACCTGCTAAGAAGCAATCATTAGCTATGAGCAGGTGACAGTAACCCTGGGGGAGATGACAATTCAATAACTAACATCTCCAACCCACATGCACATATGTCAATATCTTCAAAGTCTATCTGTCTCTCTCTCTCCTTATTTTGATTCAGAAATTAAACTCCAACCATGAGGCATTCTCCATCAGGTCTTCACTTGGAAACAGTGTGACTGTAGGATAAGTGCATTACTTAAATTCTAAATAAATTAATTCTCTCTATGTGTGTATTTATTTGGAGGAACAGTTCTTTAAAATGCTCTAAAATTGATACATATTTTGTGGTCATGGACTGACATATTCTTTCTGGTATTCTTCTTTATGAATCATATTTATTTTTATTTTATAAATATGAGAATAAAGCCTGTGGCTCAATGAGTAGGGCGCCAGCCCCATATACCAAAGGTGGTTGGTTCAAACCCGGCCCCGGCCAAACTGCAACAACAAAAAAGATAGCCAGGCATTGTGGTGGGCAACTGTAGTCCCAGCTGCTCAAGAGGCTGAGGCAATAGAATTGCCTAAGCCCAGGAGTTGAAGGTTGCTGTGAGCTATGACGCTACAGAACTCTATCACGGGTGACATAGTGAGACTCTGTCTCTAAAAAAAAAAAATCCATACGAGTAAAAATATTAAATGCCAAGAAAACAATTACAAATGTTTACCTTTAAAGACACAGGTAGAAATTTAGTTTTTAAATCCATACTAATGTTCAAGAAAAATATTAATATTTCAAGTCTGATTAATTTATTCATTCTTCTAATGATGTTTATCTAATGCCTATGAAAGTGCCATGCATAATTTAGAATCAAAATAGTAAACAAAATAGACAAAGATTATTTAGTTATTATAGACAATATTTAAAGTTATAAATCAACAAACACATAATCAAAATTCTAAAATATTATCTTACTCTGATAATCATACATGTTTATAAGCCCAGTTTATTCATGTATCTGAACACCTAAAATATGTTTGAAATTTACCAGATAGTACAGAAGATATTAATTATTCTTATAATTATAAGAGAATAATAGAGATTATAATAATAGAATTGCCTGGATTCTTCTGAGAAATGTATTAATTTTACTCTGCCATTTTTTTGGAGTAGTGTCTATACCAGAATTCTTAATTTAACCTATTTGCCTTCTGTACTCTGCTCCTGCATGGTTACCACATGGTCAGTGTCCCTGTATTTAATATTGTCTACATCGCCACAAAGCAGGGGAGGTGATAGGCTCCATTTGTAATTATCTGTGATAATGTGACAAGAGAAATATAAAATAATAGGCATTATAATTTCAATAATTTGACCACTCAAGAGAAGCTACGGAAACAGGAAATTTGGAGATCTCTGGCTATTAAGAAATAAATGACTTGGCTTGGTGCCTGTGGCTCAAGTGGCTAGGGCGCCAGCCACATACACCTAAGGTGGTGGGTTCGAATCCAGCCCAGGCCCACCAAACAACAATAATGGCTGCAACCAAAAAATACCGGGCGTTGTGGTGGGCACCTGTGGTCCCAGCTACTTGGGAGGCTAAGGCAGGAGACTCGCTTGAGCCCAGGCGTTGGAGGTTGCTGTGAGCTGCGATGCCATGGCACTCTACCCAGGGCGACAGCTTGAGGCTCTGTCTCAAAAAAAAAAAAAAAAGAAAAGAAAGAAAGAAAGAAATGGCTTATGGCTTTCCCTTCACAATGGAAAAAAAGAAAGGAGATATGAGAAACATAAAATATAACAGATTATGAGATTATGAAGTGGAATTTAAATCCATTATCTATCTATCTATCTATCTATCTATCTATCTATCTATCTATACAATTATATATGTATCTCCAGAAAGTATCCAGCTACCAGCCACCCAGCCCCGTATGTCTCTATTTTTCCTATTACATTGCTGGATACTTTCTGGACAGCCCTCATATGTTGGGGAAGGTAGACCATCACTTCTAAGGGTTCAAATGCAGAAGCAGACACATCACAATTATAAGGTATGGTTCTGTAAAATAATAAAGAGTTAAAATGTATAGAATTCTTCAAGAAGTATTTGGGAAGAACAAAGAATTCTATCAAATGGAATAATTCAAGCTAAACTATGTATATGGGAATGTATCAGATATAGTTGCTGTAGAAGGAGTAGCTGGTTTAATGAGAACAAAGCTACAAACATGGAATAGTGTACGATAAATCTGGAAAGATGGCTTGAATATTATATTGTAAAGGATCTTAAATAATAGGAAAAACAGTTACCTTAAGAATTTTGATATATAAAAAGAAACACTGAGTAGGGATTTTTCCCCCAGTGTATGTTCTTGTTTGGTTTATCAAAGATTACTTGGTTCTGGATGTTTAGGTCTCTATTTCTGTGCCTGTACCATGCTGTTTTGATCACTAGAGCCTTATAGTAGTCTAAAGTGTGGTAGGCTGATCCCCCTAGATTTTTTTTTATTGCAAAGAATTGCCTTAGCTATATGGGTTGGTTTTTTTTTAATGCAGTTTTTGGCCACCTCCAGTATATGAGGCCAATGCCCTACTCCTTTGAGCCACAGGCGCTGCCCAGCTATATGGGGATTTTTGTGGTTCCCTACAAGATGGAGAATTATTGTTTCCAAGTCTTGAAAGTATGATGTTGGCATTTTAATGGGGATTGTATTGAATCTGTAGATTGCTTTGAGAAGTATAGACATTTTAACAATGTCAATCCTTCCCAGCCATGAGCATGGTATGTCCTTCCATTTGTTACTAAATTTGCTATTTTTTTTCTTAGGGTTTCATAATTTTCTTTATAGAGGTCCTTCATCTCTTTTCTTAGGTATATTCCTAGGTATTTCATTTTCTTTGAACCTACTGTGTAGGGGATTGTGTCCTTAATTAGATTCTCATCCTAGCTGTTACTGGTATATACAAAGGCTACAACTTGTGGACATTTATTTTATAGCCCAAGACATTACTGTGTTTTTTTTTTTATCACTTCCAGGAGTCTTGTGGTTGAGTCTTTGGGATTCTCTAAGTATAAGAGCATATTGTCGGCAAAGAGGGTGAATTTGACCTCCTCTACTTTCAGTTGGATGCCCTCTATTTCCTTCCCTTGCCTGATTGCATTGGCTAGAACTTCCAGCACTATGGTGAACAGTAACAGTGATAGAGGACGGCCTTGTCTGGTTCCAGTTCTAAGTGGAAAAGCTTTCAGTTTTACTCCATTCAGTAAAATATTAGCTGTCAGTTTGTCATACATGGCTTTGATCAGTTTCAGAAATGTGCCACCAATGCCTATATTCTTCAGTGTGTACAGTAGCTCAATTTACAAGCACCAAAATATGGAAACGGCCTAAATGCCCACCAACCCAGGAATGGATTAACAAGCTGTGGTATATGTACACCATGGAATACTATTCAGCCATTAAAAAGATGGAGACGTTATATCTTTTGTATTAAACTGGATGGAAGTGGGAAACACACTCTTCTTAGTAAAACATCACAAGAATGGAGAAGCAAGAATCCGATGTACTCAATTCTGATATGAGGACAATTGATGCCCAAGTACATGGTGGGGGAGGGGAGGTGCAAGGTGAGGGAAGGAGAGAGGTGGGGGGTCATGGGGTGTGACACATCTCTTGGGTATGGGTTAGAATTATAAGAGGGACTTTACGTAACATGTGCAATCAGTGTAAAATAATATTTTCCTCCTTCTCTCAAAAAAAAAAGCAGAATCTGCGTGTTTAAACACTACATTAGATTGCATATTATTAGTAGATTCAAATAAATACTGTTATCCACTTTGTATCTATTCACTCAATAAGAAATTTTGAGCTTATGCTATATACTGGGGGCTCTGCTTAGCACTTGAGATATAGCAGTGAGCAAACTATGTGTATTGTTCCTAAACATGGAAATTGCTATTTCTATAAAACTGCAACAACATTTGCTAATGGGACAAGAAAGAGTTCTAATTAAAGCAATAAAGAATAAATGTATAATAAAGATAAGTATGAGAGTTTTAAAAACAATAAAAAACATTGATACTATAACCAAGTACCAGCATACAAGACTGCCTCTACAGTGGTGAGATTCTTTTTTTCAAATTTTTCAATTTTCTAATGAATAATGAATTTCCTTTTACTATAAAAATGAGTTTAATGTAGTCAACTGATATTTAACAAAAAAGCACAAGCAATTCAATGGCGAAAGGATAGTCTTTTAAAGAAATGATGCTGGTAAAAATCAGACATTCACAGACACATGCAAAAAAAAATCTAGATACAGTACTTACACTTTTCACAAATATTGACCCAAAATGATAAAATTCCTAGGCATGATGTCATAAATATTGTTGAATAGGAGGCTCCTGATACCTTCCACCTAAGGATAAACCAAATGATCATCTATTTATGGATACATTCCCTTTGAATGAAAGTCAGAAACTGGTTGAGTGCCTCCTACCCACCAAGCAACTGAGAAAAAAACCTACATCAACTCAAACTCTCCTGATGGAGAGGAGAGTTTAGTTTCCATGTATAGCGCCCTAAAACTATGGTGATTCTTGGTTTGGCCTTTAATTTGCCAACGCAGGGAATAAAGGGCATTTGGAATATACACGTCCCTTTAGACCACAGGAAAAAAAAAGGTGGCATTTTTATATGGTTGTACAATCATTACCATGGGTTTTATCCTCCTAGAGTAGTTCTCAGAAGGGACTCTAAAATTCAGCTCCTTGTCTTTCCCCAGGAGGGGTTTTATGACAAACTCTTTCTGTGGCTACTTGGCAGCCTGGATTCCAACTAACGGTCTGAGACTTCTCTCATAGCTCATTCCAGCAATAACTCAAGGTTGATTATTCCCTCCCTGAAGGATTTTGTATACATATTGATTATCTCACCTTTTATAGCTATTCCAGATTTTCCTTATAGCTTATCGATACCAACATGAAAAGAACTGTGTTTTCCTAAAAAGTTTCTAAGTTCATATTGTCAAGTAGTTTCCTTGGCCAAACACTTTCATTCACTATATCCTTTGAAAATTTTGATTACATTTCTATTTTACAGTCAGATATTCCAACTTCTCTTCATGCATACCAAAACTCAGAGAAACCCATTTTCCTAACAAGTGTGTTAGCTCATATTGTTAAACTGTTTCTGTGTCAAATGTTTCTATTCAGTAAAAGAAAACAGATGATGTGGGACTGCATCCCTAGAAGAGAGATGTCTGTCTAGGCATATGTGAGCCTCACTGACCCATAAGCAGTGGTTTAATTTGAGCACACAAGCACTTACAGGGGCTTCATCTCCTGAGAGCACTACAGAGAACAGACTTTAAAAATGAAGCTCCCCTTTGCTTGTGGCTTAAAGGAGTAGGGCGCCAGCCCCATATGCTGAAGGTGGTGGGTTCAAACCAGCCCTGGCCAAAAACTGCAAAAAGAAAAAAAAAAAATGAAGCTCCCTGTTTTACTTCAGAAGTGGTTGATGATAGACTGTCACTGGCTACTGGGTGCCTGGGATTCTAACTTGCATCAAAAAATCAAAGGGGTCAAAAACATTAACCTGCTTCAAATCTAAAAGAAAGTGTAGTTCCCAAGTCTTGTCCCCCAACTTGCCCCAGAAATAACTCCACATCTATTAAGCCATCCTGGAAGGAGTATGCCCACACATTGACACCTCAACTTTTATAGCTTCTACTAGAGGGATTGCATCATGAGCCTCCTAGTTCTCGGAGAAGAGAGGACTGGGCATTTGCAAACTCTTTAGATCACAGAAGAAAGTAGTGGCTTTAAATGGGCATGATAGTATTCTCAGGGGCTATACCCCTGATAGAATGCAGAAAAGGGGTTAAAAAGGTAAAGCTTCTTATTACTGTCTAGAAAGTGGCTAATTGATAGCCTGGATTCTAGCATCAGGACTTAAAGAGGTAGCTGAGCACTTTCTGAAACTTTTCCCACAGAGCACTCTAGTCATAACTTCAGGTCTACCAATTTCTCCTTAAATATGTCTATTTACACATCGAATGCCTCAATTCTTTATAGCATTCATGTGAGGGTCAGCATTCCAAATCTCTTAACTGTGGGAGAAGGAATGAGGCACATGCAAATCCCCTTAAATCACAGAACAAAGAGGTGGTCTTATAGGTCCAAAATACTTCCAGGCACCACAAACATTGGAAGAAGTGCTAAAAAAGCATTAGAACATGAAGCTCACATCTTCTGTCCAGGATAGGTTATCTGCATACTTTTCCATGGGTTATTTGACAGCATGGCTCCTAAGTAATTTTCACCAGGGAATGAATGTGGCAGAAAAACAGTAGCCTTCGGGGAACCTGAGCAGAAATTTGACATGGCATGAACCTCTTTACTAAGTACACCTGCTGATGAATCCCGGTCTATTCTTTCACCTAGGAGGAGTTTGTCCATGCATCTAATGCCACCACTTCTATAGCGCCTAGCCAGAGAACTGTACATGTAAATACTTAGCTCTGGGATTCAACGGGCTTTGCATTCTTGGCTTCCTACTAAAAAAAAAAAAAAAATACATCAGCCCACTCCCGGTGGTTATCTCCCCAACATCAGAGAACGCAGTTGGAAAGTGAGACAGACATTTATTTACACACCCTCTCCCCAGTTTATTGAGAAGGAGTACAAAAATAATATTAACATGTAGAAGGCGTGGAAAAATAATGTTGACTTCAAAATGAGGATAAGGCCAACTGCAACACATATTCAGCCCCTGAACTTCTTTAGTCAGCTCTAGGTGGTATAGTTTCTACCTTAAGGATTGCAGGATACTGACATGATGTGGTTCATCCCCAAATCTAGTGGGCCACCAAAAACACAGACAGTAGTCTGGATAAACCCAAAGATTTGAGAAACACATTAAACTACCTATCCAGATAAATGACTGAGATCCTTCTCCAGCACAAATCTAGTCTCACAAGTTTGGGAGAAGTCTGTTGGAAAATCTATCTTGGGTTTTAGAATGTCGCTGGAATCTGCCACTATGTAATAAGACATATTTTTTTTCCTTTAACTACTATACAGTTCCATTAATCAGCTAATGTCCGTAGGCCTTAAATTAAAGGTAGGATAATGCAGTTTGGTTATCATGTAGTAATTTAAATTTGGATAATGATGCTGTATTTTAAACATAAAAGTAATGATGAATTTTTAGCATATGCTTTAAAAAGACTGATGAGTTTGTTAATAGTGAACAGCCTCTCTACTCCTGATAAAAAGGCAAGACTACAGACAAGTAGCCCCATCAATTGATGATCCTGTGGTATTTTCTCTGGGACCATTCTGAGGCAACAACAGCCACTATTAATTCAACACTGTTAACTCATAGGCAGGAGTTCTGTCCCTCCTCTGATGAGATATAGCAAGATCCAAACTGCTCAGGGACAAAGAGGTCACACAACTCTTGTCACTCTCCTTCTTCTTCATCAATGTGTATTAAATATAACCCTTTACTCCTGTTTAGTTTAAAGATTCTCTGCTTTCTGCTCCACTGTGTCTAGGAAAGATTATAGATGACCTAAATCTCACTTTCGTTTTACTTTTAACCTGTGATCCTATTTCTCTATGAAAATGATGCAAAAGTAATTGCAGTTTTAGACCATGAATTTTAAGTCATTAAAACTAGGTTCAAACGCATCTTGTTAATTAAAATTGGAATCATGACAATCAACACATTGTCTTCAATAAGAAATAAGTTTATTCCTTCCTGTACCAACAAATTCATGCTTCAGAATTTGACAAACTCTTGGGAAGCATTTTCTGTTCCTGCTGGTTGTGGGAAGTGTTTTCCCTGCAAAAAGTTGTAGAGATGCTTGGGGTAAGTGGTAGTTGGTTGGCAAGAGGGCAGGTGAATATGGTGGATGAGGCAAAACTTTGTAGTCCCATTTGTTCAAATTTTGAAGCTTTTTTTGTGTGATGTGCAATTGGGCTTTCTTGTGGAGAAGAATT
This sequence comes from Otolemur garnettii, assembly GCF_000181295.1. NCBI lineage: Eukaryota > Metazoa > Chordata > Mammalia > Primates > Galagidae > Otolemur > Otolemur garnettii. Next base: position 9,842,275 of record NW_003852451.1, read on the forward strand.
GGGTCCTGTCTGTTGACCAAGGCCTGCTGCAGGCACTGTAGTTTTCAGAGCATCTTACTTATTTGCTGAACAGTCTTTTCAGATGTAATGGTTTCACCAGGATTCAGAAAGCTGTAGTAGATCAGAATAGCAGCAGATTACCAAACACTGATTACAACATTCGGGGGGTACTAGTATGGCTCTGGGAGTGCTATGGAAGTTCCTCTTGGCCCAACCACTGAGCTCATCATCACTGGCTGTCATAGAAAATCACTTTTCATCACAGATCATAATCTGATTGAGAAATGGTTCTTGGTTATTGCATAGAATAAGAGAAGATGACACTTCAAAATGATGATTGCTCTGATTTTTGTCATCTCACGAGGCACTCATTTATTGAGATATTTTACCTTTCTAATTACCCTCCCCTCAAATTCTGAATGACTGTAAAATGGTCCATGTTGAGTTATTTGGTAACCTCTCCTATAGTTGTCAGAGGTTTTGATGATTGCTCTCAATTGGCCATTGTTAAATTATGATGGCTGGCCACTATACTCCACATCTTCAAGGATCTCATCTCCTTTGCAAAACTTCTTGAACCACCATTGCACTGTATGTTCATTAGCAGTTCCTGGGACAAATGTGTTGTTGATGTTACAAGTTATCTCTGCCGCTTTATGACCCATTTTGAATTTAAATGAGAAAATTACTCTGATTTGTTTTCTGTTTAAAATCATACCTATTATAAACATAAAATAAACAATAAGTAATATATCGTTAGCAAAAAAACATAAAGCAAGAAATGTGCATTAAAATAATGTATCACATAACCACATTTATTTAAGAATGCATTCCGTTATCAAATGGCAAATTTCAACAATGCAAAAGCCACAATTACTTTTGCCCAAAACTTTAGAGGAGAAAGAACTTAAGGAGAAAAGTAGGAGAAGAAAATTAGACTTTTATTAATTCCGCAAAATGTATGCTAGAAATATAATAAGTACCTAGGTATTTACACCAAAGATAGGAAATATGTGTCTACACGAATACTTGTACATGAGCGTTATCTTCATTATTATACACTGTAAATGTCCATCAACTGGGAAATGAATGTTAAAACTGTACTAGTATGTATTTCAATATACATAAATCTTGTAAACATTATACTAAAAGTAAAAATCTCAGAATGAAAGACCATATGGTATATAATTCTATTATATACAATGATCACAATATACAAATCCAAAAAAACACAAAGCATATTAGTGATTGCCAAGAGATGAGGCCATGAACAGGAAGTGACTGCTATTTAGCATAATGAACTTTTGGGGATGATGGAAATTTTATGGGATTATATAGTAGGAAGGGTTCTACAAACATGTGAATAGGCTAAATGCCACTGAATTGTATACTTTAAGTGGCTCAATTTTATGGCTTGCAAATTAATCTCTAAAAATTATATATCAATAAACAATTTTAAAATATATCTACTGTAGTTTTTAGAGCTGTACTGTGTTGAGGCTGACGTCCCTTTCCTTTCATTTACTCTTAAAGTAGAACATTCCATCATGTAATATTTTCTATAAGGCAGAGGGATAGATGTTTCTTTTAGGAAATAATTACCCCAGCCTCTGGTTTATAAATTCTACCTCAGAAACTTTCTTCTGAATCTGAGATTTCATTTTTTTGTATTTAAAAAATTTTATTTATTAATTAATTTTTAGAGACAGCATATCACTCTGTACCCAGGCTATCATCCATGCTAGAGTATAGTGGCACAATAACAGCTCACTGTAGCCTCAAACTCTTAGGTTCAAGCAGTTATCCCACCTCAACCTCCTGAGTACTTTTTTATTTTTTTGAGAGATGGAGACATGCTATGTTGCCTAGAGGGTCTAGAACTTTTGGTCTCAAATGACTCTCCTACATCAGCTTACCAAAGTGCTGGGATTGTAGGCATGAGCTACCATGCTCAGTCTGAATCTGAGATTTCTTAACAATGTCTTATTACTTGAAACAAAGGATGTGCTGGTTATTACTACCTACATCCATAAGTGGTACTTAAAATCACCTATTGCAGCTATCATAGGTGGAAAATTCAACCACTGCCTCAGGAGTAGGTTTTGGGGGAAGAGTGGATGATATTCTTCATGGTCTTTTCAATTTATAAGTCTTATATTGTTTCTTTCCCCCTGCATTTTAATGCAGCTTCTCTTTTACTTCTCATCCTTTGCTTGGTGATTTCCTTGTCCTAGACTTATGACTTAGGGTTGCAGGCAGTCCTTAATGGCTGAGCTTTACCTCTAGTGTTATTTAGGGTCATACATAGTCTTGAGCCTTATTGTACACTCACCATAATGAAGAAAGAAATAACAGCTTCATAGGATCAAGATCCTTTCCTCTTACTCTAGGAAACAAAAAAGTCCCAGAGGCAGTAGTTCAATGAAAACTCTTAAAGGAGATGAATATCTCCATGGAATCAGGTAAACCAACATGAACATATTAATATCACTCCACAAAATATCAAAAGCATCTGGAGAAATGTATTGTTTTATATTTGTTAATTCATCTTATAATTTAATTATCCAGCAATTATGCAGACTACTTGTTATGTACCAATTCCAAGATTACATGCTGGAGAAGTGGAGATACATTACATAAAATATTTTTTTGAGTGAACTATCAAGTTAGTGGAAGGAAAAGTCTTGTAAGTAAATAATTAAAATCAGATGTGAAGAGTGCTACTCTATGGGAAATACAGGCTACTATGGGAGCACATAAAAATGAGAGCACTTAACCCAGACTGGAGAAATTATGAGAGTACCATGTAGGTGGATCTGAGGATTTATTGGAGTTACAGAAGCAAAAGAGTTGAAGAAAGCTAGCTCTTGAGGAAAGAGCAGTGCAGAGGTATAGAGGTGATGCATTGCCTGGAACTAATCAGGGCCCATGTGCTTAGTCCCTTCCTTTTGACAGAAGTATAGAAAACAAGAGGAGAAAGTGACAAGAGAGGAGGCTGGAAAAGTAGGGAGCTGAAGATTTATAAAGGGCCTTGTGTGCCTTAAAAAGGTTCTGAATGTTATCTTGAGCCCAAAGGGAAAGTCATTCAAGAATTTTAAGCAGGACTTGGTAACCACAAAGAAATGATAAATGTTTGAGGTAATGTATATACTATATAATACAATGTGTATACACACACAGAGATATATATAGAAATAGCACATTGCACCTCATAACTATGTATAATTATGTATCAATTAGAAGATAATTAAGTTTTTTTTTAAAAAGAAATCTAAGCAGGAAAGTGACACTACCTGATTATTTTGTAAAGGTTTTTGGACTATCTGGCAGAAAAGGGATTTACAGAAAGATAAGGCAGATCTACACTGAGCACACAGAGATCATTTAGAGGAGAGTAATTTGCCAACTTCTCAAAAGGTATAGCTCAGGACCAAAGTGATTCTACAGACTATTTTCCATACTATATCAAATTAGTGTGGAAACTCAACCAAAATGGTTCTGTATATGAAAATCCCCATGTACTTGCAGAATCTCTTAGAGAAATTTCTGTCTGCAGGAACAGCTATTCAGTATACTGGAGTGTGAATACCTTGCTTGAATTGGTGATCCATAGTTCTAAATCACTGGGCATTACCTCCTGCCTCTCAGCCTTGAACCATGCCCTTCTAATTTTGACCTCAAGGGACTTTATGATTTCATCGTCTACCATATTTTCTGAATTCAATACTCACTTCAGTAAGATGTCTGCCATGATAAATTTATTGTGTAATTTTTAATAATACCCTGTATCACATCCCAAGATGCCTTACCTGAGCCCTGATGTGGTCCTCAGGGTAATTATAGTTTGATAAACACAAGTCTCATGAATAAAAAACATCTGAGTTGTTAAGAAATTATCAGCTGGGATAAAACAAAAAGCAGAGGTTTAAGAGCATTAACACATAAAATAGCTCCAGCTTTGAAGACATAGAGGGTGATCTTAAGGTTCACTGTTAATTATTTGCAGCACAAGACAGGATGTTGTTGTACCATTTTCCCCACAGCTAAAAGAGAACAGATGTTTTCCATACAAGGTCTCCAACAAATTGAGTTTGCAATTCTTACTGGCTCAAGAGGAAAAATGCTGAAGTTATTCTGGGACTCCATAGAGCCTCTTAGCTTTATCATTGACTGAAAGGAATCAACCTAAATGAGGTAAAAATTAACAAACAAACAAACAAACACCTGTTTAAAAGTACTCCAGAAATGTAAACCGTTTTTTTTTAAATCCAAGAATGCACATTCTACTCTTATTCAGTGCTGCTTTATTAAAAGATTAAATGTCATTGACGTTTAACAAACCACAATATTGTGGACATTGATTTTATATTTTCTATGGATATGATATTGGAGAATATTTTGTAGGGAATGCTCCTGAATTAAACAACACAGTCTGGGTGCGCTCTCTCTGGAATAGAAAACACACTTCTACTTATTGCTTATTATCTTAAGAAACCTGTTTTTAAGAGATGGGGAAAGAGTTTGCAACTGCAAATCAAAGTCCCCTGTTGGATTGCTTCCTGATTCAATTTCCAATGGCATGGCTGATGTTGGAAGTTAAAAATGACATAAATTAACAGCTGTAGTGAAGTCTAACAAAACTTTTAAATTGTACACTAAGTATGATAATTTTAGTATAACCAGCTTTTGTATAATATATACCCCTTAAATCAACCTCCACACTATGATATCACCCATGCTTTTTAAGCGTGTGGAAGGTGCACAATTCCATTTATTGTTCCTCTTTCTCATAGATAGATCTCTCATATAAATGACACTTCTGTAGTTTTGCCTGGTTAATTTTCATAAAAAAATCACACTACTGTTTAGAAAATTTGAAAAAAATATTAAGATTAAGAGTGCTTGGGGTACTACATGTCTTACATAAGTAAAAGCAAAGAAAAATATTAGATGACAGAGAGTTGTAAGTACAAAATGTGTCTGTCATTCCAAAATATATAATAATTATTATTAAAATAAGAGTAATTTGTAGGAAATGTGTAGTGTTGGTTCACATTTTATCAAGGTGGTAGTAATTCTAGGCTCTATTCTTTAACTCCATAATCTATGAATTGTATATGAATAGGTAAGATGATCGAGTATTTACTGAAATCTGCTTCAGACATCAACCTATGTACAAATCCAAATGAGACACACATAGTTCCTGATTTTATAGTCCTAAAGTTTAACCAAGAAGAATGGAGAGATGAATAAATTGGCAATCATAGTACAGTATGAGAAGAGTTGAGAAAGAAAATGTAGAGGTACACCTTGCTCCCGAACTCTGACTGTTCCTTTTTATCCCTTAAGCAGATTTAACCCTGTTGCACATCATGTGTAGTCATTAACTCATGAAACTTCATCTACTATTTACCAAAGGATACTTGAGTTTTCCAAATATTCTGTTACACATTGGATAGACAAGTATAGTTTAAAAAAAGTAACATGTTTGATCAAGACATCGAATGTATTAAATTATCTTTTGAATTAAATAATAAGGAAACTCACTGCATTTGCTAAATATTCTACTCCGGGTAAATAGAAGATGATGATTTTTTTAACCATTAATGTTTCTGTAACTGTTACAAATCACATTGGGGCAACTTGGGAATAATATATGCAAATCTTTTAGCACCATGTCAGGCGTATAGTTAGCACTCAATAAATGAAGGCACTAATATTGAACTTTGAGCACTTTGCAGTCATAATCATCACTATAAAATAAGAGGACATATTTCACAGGCCATACAAGCAAATGTGTCGAATTACTTGATAGCTATATCTCACATATATGAAATATTCATATCTCACACACATGGTATAAAACTTGTCCCATCAAAGGAAATTCATAATCCATGAGAGGCCCACTTCTGCACAATTGGCTAATTTATCTGAACTTAACTATTTAGAAATAAATATCTTATTATATTAAAAATCCTTCCAATTATCTCAAGGATCTTGCTATCAGAATATCACATAAGATGTGTTCTCTCTGGAAAAAAAAAGACTTCCATAAATTACTATTATAGTACTAATATTGTCACAAAATATAAATGTATATCTCTTTTTTTTGTTGTTGTTGCAGTTTTTGGCCAGGGCCAGGTTTGAACTTGCTACCTCTGGTATATGGGTCAGTGCCCTACTCCTTGAGCCACAGGTGCTGCTCAATTATATCTCTTTTTGATAACTTTGGCTACACCATGTTCTCCTTAATCAACTCAAGTAATTCATATGCTTTGGAGCAGAGATGGATGCAATAATGGGATTTTTTTTCACAGTGAATTATAAAGGTAAAATAAGAGCATCTAAAATAGCTTCTTTCAGGGAAGATAGAGAAAAATGGTGGGCCAGAAGAATCATTCAGCTGAGCTCTCCTAAAACGACTGGCAAAAAAGAGCAACCCAGCCATACCTGGTGCAGGGACCTAACCTGGAGTCATACCTCAGGGAACACAGCAAGGAGGTGGTTTGAGCTGAATACAATGTATGATCCAGAGTGGTGGAAATCTGATGAATTAGGCAAGTGATTGAAAACCACTGAGATTGGTGGCCTTCCGTGGAAGTCCAGGACAGGAGGAATCTTTTCCAAAGATTTTAGTTTGGGGGGAGAAGCTACATGTTGAGGGCAAAGATTGGAAAGGTGGGTAGATGTGAACAGTATACACCAACAAGATGTGAATAACACTTCGTGTGGATTTGCCATAGGTTTGATGGCTGGTGAGGTAGCCATACTGAGTAGGTCTCTAAGGCCAGGGGGCTTTCATTGTGGGAAGTTCCTGAGAAAGTCTTAGTGTGGGCATAAAGTGTGGCCATTTTAACTCTGCCTGCCAGAATTAGACCTCTATTCTTCGGCAAGTTGAGGGACTCTGCACCCTAGAGGAATGCACTTTGAGACCTGCCCCTGAAGGATTCTTGTGAGCTTTAATATCCCTACCTGGCAGGGTTTGCATCCTGAGGAAATATCAGTTGACTACCAAAGGCATCTAAGTAAGGAATATGGACCATACAGGTTGCTGGCTGTGTTCTCCATCGCCTAAAGAAACCACAGATCCATGTGGTATCCCAGCAACATATTACAACTCATTGTCATCAAGAGCAAGGACTCCTGTATTTTTTTTTTTTTCTTTGCCATGAGGAAGAGTTTGCCATTGCTCAAGCTGAGGCCACTTCAAGATCTAACTTCTGAGACAAGGTAATTTGAAGCAAAGGAGAAAGAGAGAAAGACAAAGGAGGACAAGGAAGTGAACAAGTAGAAAGTAGACATGAGGAAGAACCAACAGAAAAATTCAGGCAAAAATTGAAAAACCAAAACAAAGCAACTCTCCCAAGGGACCATGAGGCAGCTACTGCAGAAGACTCCACTTATACATATTTAATGGATTTGACAGAAAGGGAATTTAAAATATGCATGATAAAGACAATAAAAGGAATGGATGAGAAAAAGGAATGACAGAAACAAAAAGTGGATGAGAGCTATCTAGAATATAGAAAGGATATGCAGAGCTTAAGGAAATGAAGGAGACAATGAGGAAGTATCAAGATGCAGTGGAGAGTATCAAAAATAGGTTAGAATTGGAGAAGAAAGAACCTCAGAGCTAAAGGATAAAGTTTTTGAGTTAACCCAGGTAGTTAAAGAGGCAGAAAAGAAGAGAGGGAATTAGAACAGGCACTTAGAGAACTATGAGACTTCATGAACCATTCAAACATATGAATAACAGGGATTTCTCAAGGGAAGGAGATTGTCCAAAAGGAATGAAAGTCCTCCTGGAGACCACAATAAATGAAAATTTCTCAAGCTCTACTAAAGACCCTCACACCGTACTTTCAGGTGGATTTCAAACACTGGGTCATTTCAACTCAAATAGAGTGTCTCTAAGATAGACTATAATGAACCTGTCCAAAGTCAAGATGAAAGAAAAAATTCTGCAAGCAGCCAGTAGTAAGTACCAAATGAACTACAGAGGCGGAGCTATAAGATGACAGCAGACTTTTCAAATGAAGCTTTCCAAGCCAGAAGAGAATAGTGATCCACCTTGAACTTTCTTAAATAAAACAATTTTCAGCCCATAATTCTGTGTCTACTACAGAGGAACTTTACTTAACAAATGCAATCATTGTAACCTGGATCTTTGTACCCTCAATGAATCTCCAACAATAAAAAAAAATAAATTTATTTATTTATTAAAAAATTGATGGAGAAATCAAATCTTTTGCAAATATACAAGGACCAAGGAAATGTGTCACAAGCCCAGCTCTACAGGAAATACACAGACTTATTCTCAACACTGACATTCACAATGGACCACCAGCAAAGTAAACACCCAGAATTGAAAGGTCAAAACTTAGCTTCCACAATGGCACAAGAGATAAAACAACATAGTGGGTGTTCACAAAATAAGGTGAATAGAACTCCACCATACTTATCAAGTCTCTCAATAATTGTCAATGGACTGAATTCACTACTGAAGAGGCACAAGCTAGCTGCTTGGATAAAAAAAGCACAAGCCATCCATATGCTGTCTCCAGGAAACATGCCTAGCCTTGAAGGATAAATCAAGACTCAGGGTAAGGGATGGAAAACAGTATTTAAAGCAAATGGAAATTAGAAGAAAGGAGGGGTTATAATCTTATTTTCAGAAACAAACTGATTTAAAGCAACTAATATTAAGAGAGACAAAGATGGACACTTTATACTGGTCAAAGGTAAAATGCAAACAGAAGACATTTCAATTTTAAGTATTTATGTATCCAACTTAAATGCTCCCATATTTATGAAACAGACCTTGGTGAGTCTGACCAATATGATATCCCAGAACACCATACTAGCCAGGGACTTTAACATCCCTCTGACAGAACTGGACAGATACTCTAAATAGAAACTAAACAAATATACAGAAGAAGTAAATGTGACCCTAGAACAAATGGGATTAATAGACATATACAGAACACACCATTCCAAAGCTAAAGAATATACATTTTTTCTTATCAGCCTGTGGTGAATACTCAAAAACAGACCACATCCTAGGATTCAAATCAAACCTCAGCAAAATGAAAAGAATAGAAATTATACCTTGTCTCTTCTCACATCACAAGGCAATAAAGGTGGAACTCAACTCCAATTAAAACATTCATCCCCACACAAACACTGGGAAATTAAACAACCTTATGCTGAATGATAGTTGGGTTCAGGAAGAGATAAAAGAGGAAATTATTAAATTCCTCAAAAATAACCACAATGAAAACACAAGTTACCAAAACCTGAGGGATACAGTAAAAGTAGTCTTAAGATGAAAATTTATCACATTAGATGCCTACTTTCTAAAAACAGAAAGAGAGCACATCAACAAATTCATGACTCATTTTATTGAATCAGAGAATGAAGAACAATCTAATCCTAAATCCAGAAAAAGAAACAAAAAAACCAAAATTATGTCAGAGATTATTTAAATTGAAAAGAAATAATCATTCAGAAAATTAACAAGACAAAATTTGGTTATTCAAAGAAACTAAATAAAATTGGTAAACCTTTGGCCAGATTAACTAGAAACAGAAAAGTAAAATCTCTAATAACATCAATCAGAAACTATAAAGGGGAAGTAGCAACGGATGCCACAGAGATACAAGAGATCATCTCTGAGTATTACAAGTAACTTTATGCTCAGAAAATTGGCAAAGTGGAGGAAATGGATCAATACTTGGAATGACACCCTCTCCCTAGACATAACCAAGAAAAAAATAGATCTCTTGAACAGATCAATTTCGAGATGGCTTCACACCAGTATTCTTTCAGACATTCAAAGAAAAGCGTATACCCATACTTCATAAATTATCCAAAAAAATTGAGAAGAAAGGAATCTTCCCCAACAGGTTCTATGAAGCAATCATCACCCTGATACCAAAACTAGGAAAAACTCCACCCAAATGTTTCAGAATTTCAGACAAATTTCACTAATGAAAATAGATGCAAAAATTCTCAATGAATTCCTAGCCAATAGAGTACAGCTACATCTTAAAAAATCATTCATCATGATCCAATGGGTTTCATCCCAAGGATGTAAGACTGGTTCAACATATATGCAAGTCCATAAACATAATTGACCATATATATCAACAGAAGCAAAAACAAAGGCCATATGATCCTCTTAACTGAAGCAAAAAAAAGCATTCAATGAAATTCAGCATCCTTTTATACTTAGAACATGTAAGAATATAGACATAGGTGGCACATTTCTTACTTTGATCAAAGTCATCTCTGACAAACACACTAGTATACTGAATGGAGTAAAAGTGAAAGCTTTTCCACTTCGAACTGGGACCAGACAAATTTGTCTTCTATCCTCGCTACTATGCACCATAGTGCTGGAAGTTCTAGCCAATATAATCAGGAAAGAGAAATAAATGAAGGGCAACCAAATGAAAGCAGAGGTCAAACTCTTGCTCTTTGATGACAATATGATCTTATACTTACAGAACCCCAAAGATTCAACCATAAGACTCTTGGAAATGATGAATAAAGACAGCGATGTCTCAGGATATAAAATCAATGTCCAGAAATCGGTAGCCTTTGTATATGTCAGTAATAGGCAAAGCGAGAAGCTAATCAAGGACACAGGAATATATCTAAAAAAGAGAGATAAAGGACCTCTACAGTGAAAATTATGAAACCCTAAGAAAATAAATAGCAGAAGATATTAACAAATGGAAGAACATACCATGCTCCTGGCTGAGAAAAATTAACTTTGTCAGAATGTATATACTTTCCAAAGTATTCTACAGATTCAATGCATTCCCCATTAAAATATCACCACCATACTGTTAGGATTTGGAAAAATTAATTCTTCATTTGTATGGAACCAGAAGAATCCCCATATAGCCAAGGCAATTCTTAGTAATAAAAACAAAACTGGGGGTATCACCCTACTTTACTTTTGGCTATACTATAAGGCCACAGTGATCAAAACAGCATGGTATTGGCATAGAAATAAAGCCATTGACATTTGGACCCAAATGGAAAACCATGAGATGAAACCTACTTCTTGCAGCCACCTGAACTTTTATAAACCTAAGAAGAATGTACATTGGGGAAAAGAATCTCTATTCAATTAATGTTGGGAGAACTTGATGACCACAAGTATAAGACTGAAACTGAACCCACACCTCTCACCACTAACACAAATTTATTCAAGATGGATACAAGATTTAAATCTAAGGCATGAAACAATAACAATTCTCAAAAAAAAATAAAGTGTGGGGAAAATATTTGGAGATATTGGCCTGAGGAAAGATTTTATAAAGAAGACTTGCATGGTAAACGCAACAACAACAAAAATAAACAAATGGGACTTGATTAAACCGAAAAGCTTCTGTACAACTAAGGAGCAACAACCAAGCAAATAGACAAACTTCGGAATGGAGAGAGATAATGGCATATTATGAATAGAAAAAAGCTTGATAACTGGGATCTATAGACAACTCAAATTAATCAATAAAAAAGATCTAACAATCCCATACATCACTGGGCAAGAGACATGAATAGAACCTTTTCTAAAAAATACAGATGAATGTCTAACAAATATATGAAAAAATGCTCATCATCCATAATCATCAGAGAAATGAAAATTAAAACTCTACTGAGGTATCACCTAACCTTAGTGAGAATGGCCCACACCAAAAAGTCTCCAAGCTGTAGATATTGGCAAGGAAGTGGACAGAAGGGACTTTTATACTGCAGGTGGGACTGCAAACTAATACAGCCCTTTTGAAGGAAGTATGGAGGATGCTCAAAGAGCTCAAATTAGCCTCCCATTTAATCCTGCAATTCCATTACAAAGCATCTACCTAGAAAAAAAATCCTTTTATCACAAGGACATTTGCACTTGACTCCAAATCAGCTCAATTACAATCCTCAAGATGCAGAAACAGCCTAAATGCCCACGAACCCTGGGATGGATTAGCAAGCTGTGACATGCACAGCATGGAATACTATTCAGCCATTAAAAAATGGAGATTTTGCATCCTTTGTATTAACTTGGATAAAGATGGAACAGATTCTTCTTAGTAAAGCATCACAGGAATGGTGACGCAAGAATCCAATGTACTCAATTCTAATATGAGGGCAGTAGATGAGCTAATACAAGGGGAGGTAGGGGATTGAGAAAGCAGGGAAAGGGGAGGAGAGAGTGGGATGGGGGTTCACAGTGTATGGCAAACTTCTTGGAGGTGGGACACAATTATAAGAGGACTTTATCTAACAAATGCAATCAATGTAATCTAATTTGTGCCCTCAATGAATCCCACACAATAAAAAATAAAATAAAATAGTTTTTGTCAGGCAGACAATACCTTAGAAAGAAGTTGTCAGCTTGACAGAAAGAAAGATTTTAGAAATCTCTTTATCTCTTCATTTAATATAGCTAGATATCTGCCTGGTGTGATGATTTGTGTTTAGGGAAGATAGTTTATATTAGTACTGGAAAAAGAAATAAGTCCAATAAAATTTTATTTTTCTCAGTCCATCCTAGGGTCAGTGGACTGATTTCACTGTGCCTTAGACACTTCCTGTACTCACAGGAGCCAAAAGTCAACTTGAGTTCAAAGAAATATTTAGAAATGTGCCCAGTTTTTTTGAGTACCACACATAAACCAAAGGGAGGGTCATCAGACTCTTCTTTAAAATCCTAATAAGTAATATTACTTTGTAATAGTCATAAAGCACTTCTGGCCAGGTACTCTTACAGGGATGCCTGGAAAACATTACAGGTTCAATTCCAGACCACCACAATAAAGCAGATATCACAATAAATCAAGTCTGACGAATTTTTTAATTTTCTGTGCATACATAAGTTATATTTACACCATACCATAGTCTATTAAATGTATAATATTTATTTATTTATTTATTTATTTATTTATTTATTTTGAGACAGAGCCTCAAGCTATCCCCCTGGGTAGAGTGCCATAGCATCACAGCTCACAGCAACCTACAACTCCTAGGCTCAAGCGAGTCTCCTGCCTCAGCCTCCCAAGTAGCTGGGACCACAGGCGTCTGCCACAATGCCCGGCTAT
>NW_003852451.1:9855688-9864486 GCF_000181295.1 Otolemur garnettii
CCTTAGGTGTATGTGGCTGGTGCCTTAGCCACTTGAGCCACAGGCGCCAAGCTGTAAAAATATTTTATTACCAGAAATGCTAACCATCATCTGAGCTCCAGAAAATGGTAATTGTTTTGCTAGTAGAGGGCCTTGGCTACATGTTGATGTCTGCTAAATGCTTAGGATGTTGGTCACTGAAAATTGAGGTAGGTGTAGCAATTTCTTAAGACAATAATGAGGTTTGTCATGTTGATTGACTCTTCCTTTCATGTAATATTCCTCTGTAGTATGTGATGCTATTTAATGGCATTTACCCAGACTAGAACTTCTTTCAAAATTAAAGTCAGTCTTATCGAACTCTGCTACTGCTCTATCAATTAAGTTTATTTAATATTCTTAATCCTAAATATCAATTTAACAATGTTAACTGCATCTTCATGAGGTATACATTCCATCTAAAGAAATTATTTTCTCAGGCCGTGCCTGTGGCTCAATGGGTAGGGCGCCAGCCCCATATACCAACGGTGGTGGGTTTGAACCTGGTCTCAGCCAAACTACAACAAAAAATAGCCAGTCATTGTGGCAGGCACCTGTAGTCCTAGCTAACTGGGAGGCTGAGGCAAGAGAATTGCCTAAGCCCAGGAGTTGGAGGTTGCTGTGAGCTGTGATGCCACAGTACTCTACTGAGGGCAATAAATTGAGACTCTGTCTCTAAAACAAACAAACAAAAACAAACATTTTCTCTGCTCACCTATAAGAAGCAACCCTATATCTCTTTAAAGTTTTTCACAAGATTAGAGTAATCCAGTCTCATCTTTAGACTCAACTTCTAAATTTGCTTTTCTTTCTATTTATACTGAATCTTCAGTGCTGCTTCCACTGATATCTTGAAACCCTCAAAATCATCCAGAAGGTTTGGAATCAACTTCTTCCAAACTCCTGTTAATGCTGATATTTAACCTCCTCTCATAAACCATGAATGTTCTTAATGGCATCTGGACTTGTAAATCCTTTCCAGAATTTTTCTCATTTACTTTGCTCAGATTCATCAGAAGAATTCCTATCTGTGGCAGCTTTAGCCTTATAAAAATATTTCTTAAGTAGGGCGGCACCTGTGGCTCAGAGGAGTAGGGCTCCAACCCCATGTGCCGGAGGGGTGGTGGGTTCAAACCTGGCCCCGGCCAAAAACTGCAAACACACACACACACATATATTTCTTAAATAGTGAGACTTGAAAGTCTAAATTAATTCTTCATCCATGGGCTGCAAATCAGATGTTGTGTTAGCAGACATGAAAGTATTAATATTCTTGGGCATCTCCATCAGAGTTCTTGGGTTACTAGGTGCATTGTCAATGAGCAGTAATATTTAGAAAGGAATCTTTTTTTCCCTTGAGCAGTAATTCTCAACAATAGGCTGGTAATATTTAGTCAATCATGATGTAAATAGACGTGCTGTTATACAGGCTTTGTGGCTCTATTGATAGGGCACAAGCAGAGTATATTTGCTAAGGGCTTTAGGGTTTCTGAAATGGTAAATAAGCACTGGATTCAAATTCAAGTCCCCCACTATCTTAGCTCCTACTAAGTCTATCTACCCTTTGAAATATGAAGAGATGAAGTGACTTGCCTAGAGCCACAAATAGAAGTGATGGAGTTTAGGGTAAAATAGTACCTGCATTGCCCCTTGATTATTGCCATCTCCCGTTACCTTTACTTCTGTGCTTTATCCCCCAATTGACATGCAGGCATTGACTTCTCTCTAGCTATGAAAATGTACTAGATAGAATCTTCTTCTGATAGAAAAAAGTCAGTTGTTTAGTGTAGTTACCTTCATCACTTATTCTATCTAGGTCTTCTTAACTTGTTGCAGTTTCTGCATCAGCACTTGCTTGTTCACCTTGCACTTCTATGTTCTGCAGACAGCTTCTTTCTCCCAACCCCATGAATCAAACTCTGCTTCAAAATGTTCTTCTGAAAACTCCTCATATCTCCAAGCTTTCATAAAATTGAAAAGGCTAGAGCCTCGCTCTATATTAGGCTTTGGCTTATAGGTATGTTAATAGCTGAGTCAATCTTCTTTTCAGACCTCTCAAACTTTCTCTATATCAGCAATAGTCTGTTTCATTTTTTAATCATTTTTTGGTTCATTCAAGCAGCACCATATTTAAGAATTTTTCATGTGCATTCACACCTTGGCTTTTCTGCCGCAAGAGGCCGAGACTTGAACTTATCTCAATGTTCAACGTACCTTTCTCACTAAGCTTAATCATTTCTACCTTTTGATTTAAAGTGAAAGACATGCAACTCTTTCTTTTACTTGAACACTTAGAGGCCATTGTAAGGTTATTGACTGGCCTAATTTCAATATTGTTGTTTCTCAGGGAATAGGGAGGCCAGAGATGAGACAGAGAGATGGAAAGCAGTCAGAACATGTACAAAATGTATTGAGTTCATCATCTTATACAGGCATTTTTCATGGAGCCCAAAACAATTATTAATATGATAATTTCAAAGAATACTGATCACAGATACTATGGCAGATATAATAATGATTTAAGAGTCTGAAATATTTTGAGAATAATGAAAATGTGACACAGAGACAAATAAGTGAGTAAATTCTTTTGGGAAGATAGTGCTGGTAGAATTGCTTGACTCTGTGGTTGCCACAAGCTTTCAATTTGTTAAAAAAAAAAAGATAATAATATCTACTGAGCACAATAAAAAGATGCACAATAAAAAGAAGTATCCCTATGTGAGTAATTTAAATACATTGATTCAATTAGTTCTCACAGTGATTTAATGGGAAAGGTAATGGGGAAGGCATTATCTGTATCCCCACTTTGCAGATGAAGACAGTGAAACATGAAGAGATGAAGTGGCTTGCCCTGGGCCACAAGTAAAAGATGAGGTTCAGTGTAAAATATGATCTACGCTGCCTCTAGATTAGCACCATCTCCTGATTTCTTTCTTTCTATGCTTTATTCCCCAATTGAGATACATGTCTGTCTTATTTCCTCAATTGTACTCAAACCTCTTTGAGATTCTATCTCCTATTTTTGCATTTCCAATAGTGCTAGCAAAGTGTTATTGTGACATACACAGTTTGGGGAATAGAGTAATTGCATTTTAATGTCAAACATTTCCTTGCTTACAAAAGAAACTCTGCATTAGTTTGGACATAGTGTGAGAAATAGCTGTGCTCCAAACTGGTAGTAGAAAATATCTATCCATTGCCATATTATAAACTAGATTTTGACGTTGCCAGAAAGAAGATGTACAATTTTGAGGCTATAGAGAAAAACATGAAGTACTATGTGGTTATTGGCAGTGCTATGAATAGGATATTCGAAGGAAGCAAAGACCCAGAACATAAGGATTGTATTTAAAAAAAAATACCAATGCAAAGATTTTTGTGTTTTTCTTCTCTAAAGGCTTAAGAGCAAGAGTCAAATGAAATAAGTGCAATTCAGGACACTCAAGCAAGGGTTCAGACACTAAGGGTTCAGAAGTCTTTACACGACGAAAGTAGTTGATGATTTGTTAGCAATCCCTTAATTAGAAGAAATTATAGAAGGCAAAGATAATTCATCTACCTGCTGTAATTCGTGTCATAGACGGATACATTTTAAACTACACAGAAATCTCATTTTATGGTGGGGTTTACTCCTTCATGTTATAGTTCTTATGTTATCTTTCCAATGACTCAAGTTCAAAAGAGCACTCAAGTTATGTTAAGTATAAATTATCGGACTAGAGTGGGAGTGGGGCTTCTGCCTGAGGAGTGAAGTCAGATGGTATAGACCAGACACAGAAAGCCCAAATAAGTCATACCCTATCAGAATTTGTTCTTTCACTTAAGAATATAACATATAGGGTGGATATAAATTTCATGTGCAAAAAAATTAAAATAGGTTAACATAGTAAATTGCACAAAAACTTTATGAATTCTGTATTATCCTGCTATTCGATAAGAGTCAATTAGTGCTTAGTATCTAGATTGTGGAGATAGCTTAACTAAAACCTTGTATAATAGCTCTCTGTTCAGGATTCTAGCATAACATATTGTTAGCAACAACATGTAACAGAAGTTGTGTTTGTAGTTAATGTCTCTTTTCTACTGCCTCAGTTGACAAGAAAAAAATTAAGTAACAATAAGATAAAGTTGAATATTTCTTAATTTCAGTTGGTAAAAGGAGTTAACATTTTTGAAAGAACAAACTTGATGAATCAATTAATGAATGACTTATTCCCTTCAAATAAGGTAAATATTGTACGCCCAGATGACAAATGAGACAGACAGAAATAGGTTTAGTGCCTTGCCCAAGGCCATTCTGTTGTCAATGACAACCACAGCTTTGACATTTTGTCTTAAGATCAGTCTCCAAAGATACCTTTCTGAATGCTGCAGAAGAAACTGTACCTATTTCAAAATTCTAAAATAATTATATTTAAAAAATTGTTTCCCTAGATTCTGACATCTCCTTTTAGAATATCCAAGCTCATATTTTAGAATATTCAAGCTCATATTTTTATCCAAAATGTATTATTAATCAGCATTTGGTTGCATGACATTTTCTAATCTATAGGGAAATACTGTGATCATGTCAAGGGCATGGAGTGAATATTCACAGTAATTACTCATAGGTACAGGTTAACTATTTTTGTATTTAGGGAAGCAGGGTAAGATGTTTTTCTCTACTTGTATTGAGCAGCAATATTACCTAAGGCATTTAACTCAGTAACTACGTTAATGTGCAAGTGAAGCCTGAACACTGGGTGCAATCCTTTTAATGTTTAGGTAATTTCGCTGTCTATATAAATCTCTCACCAAATCACCTAGGGAGCTTCTAAGATATGTATTCACATCCCCTATCCTTGACCTAGTAAGTCAGTATCTCCATAGAAAGGTCCAGGAATCTGTATACACAAAGCCCTCTACTAGTCAATGTCACTATATTTAAATTAATTCCTAGTTTTCAGTAAGCAGAGTCTTAATTGTTTGAATTTGAATACTGAGTTTCTGCATGGGAAATGAAAACTATGCTTGCTAGTGAAGGACCACTTAAAGAGTACGTTAGAGTCACAATATCCATTATGATTATGGGAGGAGACTGGGGAAAGTCTTCATGGAAAAAAGAAAAGGCCATCCTTTGTTTCTGTGTTCTAACAGTATAGTGCAGTGGTTACAATCCTAGGCTTCAACCTCAGACTACATGAGTTTGAATTCTTCTAGCTTGCACAGGGGGACTACCCATTTAACCCCTCTGTCTCACAATGTTCCAGTTCATTACTAGTGTATATTTTAAACAACCACCGCCTAATTCTATGCAATAATCGAGTTAGGTTGAAAATGAAAGTATGGCAAATAATATAGCATGTAAACATATTAATCAAACACGTTTCAGTAGCTATATTAATATTAAAGTATACATTAGAGCAAAAATAATTGCTACAGATACAAAGAGATATTACATAATGATAATAGAGTCAATCCACACAAAAAAGATAAAGATCCTGGATGTATACACACCAATCAACACAGCCTCAAAATAAATGAAGCTAAGATTGATTAAATTGAAAAGAGAAATATATAAAGTTGCTATTATATTTGATATCTTAAATAGAATGAATAGACTAAATATCACTGAGGATATAGATAACGTGAATTGCAAATTAATCTGATAAAAATTTATATAACACTGCACTCAGCAACATAATATACATATTTTTACAGCTGTCCATAAAACATACACTAAAATATATACTAAGGTAGAGGATATGTTCTCTGAATATAATAATATAAAACTGGAAATCAATAACAGAAAGATACCAGGAAATCTTTAAGTAAATACCTGGGCATTAAATATGATAGTTCTAAATAATTCATGGATCAAAGCAAAATACAAAGAACTGAATGAAAATTGAAATACAACTTGTCAAGTTATATGTCTATCATAAGTTCACAATATTACCTTAATTCTTTTCATTTCCGTAGCCAGAACATAGTGGCTATTATTGGTGTCCCACACAGGTGTCCTTTACCTGACTGATGGACCTATTCTTCAGTGGCTGTGTTAGTTGCTACCTCTCCCAGCTACTCTCTTCCCCAGAGAACTTTACTCAGATGGATAGAAGTTGCCTTTTCCAATATGGTAGGCATCTATTATATTCACTACCTCCACATTTTGAGAAGGATAGTTCAGAAAATCCTGGTGACATGGGGCATCAAAGGCTGTACCTTTACTTTTAGGCAGGGCTAAGTCTATTGTGCAATTTTGCTTCAGACATCCCCACTGGATCTTTGGAAGAATCCATCTTAAATCATATTCTTATCTAGATATTTCCCCTGCCTTCTCCTGTTCCCTCACTCCTATTTTCCTGAGAGCTGTCCCTTAATAAATCAGTAAACACAAATGCCATCTCAGGTTATGCTTCTAGGGACCCCAACCTAAGGCACATGGCAATATAATAGGTCCTTGCAAACAAACACTAAGTATGCAATTCTGGAGTTGGATCCCTCCTTAGTTGGCAGGGAACAAGGACCTCATTGTTTGTCGTGGGTGGAGTACTGTTAGTTCCTGACATGTGGTAGCAATGCCATTGTTTATGACTTTCATCTGTTATAGATAAAGACAAAATACAGATGGAAAGAAATGCCTTACCCCTGATAATATCCTTGGCATTTGAGAGTAGTAGCTATTAGTACCATGGATCTCAATAATTGTTGATGTTTCAGAGAGAAAACATAATGATAAGATTCAGGCATTTAATCACCAATTTCAAGCAGAGTGTATTAATCAAATGTTTTCCTCTCATCTCTTGCACTCAAAGGCAGACTGAAAAGCTTAAGTAAGGCAAGGTCCTGAAATGAAAGAAGTAGAACTTTTTTGTTGGAATAGAACTAAATAGAAGTATGTGTGTGCATTCCCTTGACAATATCAAATATAAACTTCTATGAATGCACTAAGCCTTCAGAAGTGGTCTATTCCCCCTTGATTGAAAATAGAAGATACTTTTACTTAAAAAACTATGTTTAAGTCTCAAATGAGTCAGGTACCTCAAAAGATAATGCTTGCCATCCTCAGAATCTGATACCACTTCTCCTTATTACTCTTATATAGATGACTAGAATAAAATACCAGCATGAATTTAATGGAGTTTCTGGTTCTGCTAAAGGAATAGGAAGATTGCATAGCAGAGGCGCTTCAGGACCTGACTAAAGTTTATTTATACTAGAAGACTATGTATAGAAGAATATCATGAGGATATTGGGATAATACATGGGGCAGGGGGGACAGTTATAAAGCTGGTTAAGGGGCAGTCTGTCTCTGAGGAAATACTTACTTGATATTGGATTTAATGCCTTAGCAATAGCTCTGGGAGTTGTTTCCACTATGCTATTGGAATAGCTCTTGGAGTAGCTTTTAGAAGGTTAGAAAACATAAGAAAACAAACAAACAGGCTCGGCGCCTATAGCTCAACCGGCTAAGGCACCAGCCATGTACACCTAAGGTGGCGGGTTCAAATCCCCAGCCCAGACCCGCCAAACAACAATGACGGCTGCAACCAAAAAATGGCCGGGCGCTGTGGTGGAGGCCTGTGGTCCCAGCTACTTGGGAGGCTGAGGCAGGAGACTCGCTTGAGCCCAGGAGTTGGAGGTTGCTGTGAGCTGTAATGCCACGGCACTCTACCCAGGGGGACAGCTTGAGGCTCTGTCTCAAAAAAAAAAAAAAAACAAACAAACAAACAACTAGATCATATCCCCGAATGTTACAGAAACCTCAGAAAAGAAATAAAAATCTCAGAAATGTGAGCATGATAAAAAATGATCTTCTAGTCAATGCCACTTAATCAAAAAGATAGCTAAGGTCTTTAAGGGGCCCAACCCTAAGTCCCTATCTAGGCTATACACAGATACTGGTGCGTGTTCTCTAAGAACTGGTCTGCACAGCAGGAAATGAGCAGTAGGTGGGCAAGTGAAACTTCAACTGTATTTACAGCCACTCCTCATCACTTACATCACTGCCTGAGCTCCACATCCTGTCATATCTCCCCAGCCCTGTCCATGGAAAAAGTGTCTTCCATGAAACCGTGGCCTGTTATGAACATGGCCACACAATATGAAGTGAGCTGGTGAGTGACCAAAGCTTCAGCTGGGTTTACAGCTGATCCCTATCACTTGTTATCACCTTCTGAGCTCTGCCTCCTGTCAGATTCTCCCTTCCACCCCAGTCTGTGGAAAACTTACCTTCCATAAAACTGGTTCCCAGTGTCAAAAAGGTTGAGAAGTGCTGATCTAGAGAACAAATTATTTAAACGGTAATAAAGAGTTTACTGGTGAGTAGGGCACTGGCATTTTTGAAAATCTCAGTAGTGAATGCATTCTTCACGCTAGCAAGAGAGAGGATGACAGAACTTGGCTCTATAGTAGTAATGGTGACGTGAGTATTCCAGAATAGCCATCAGAAAATCTAGGTGGGCATAATCATAGAAATAAGAGACAAGCTCAGAATGGCAGCCAAGACAACCTGACCCACAGGATATTGGTGTTCCTGGGACCAAGAAATTGAGGGACCTGCTATAATTAACTATCATGTATACTCTTCAGAAAGGTCAATATCTCAAAAGACAAGTAAAAACTGAGAAAATACTGCATATTGGAGGAAATCAAAGGGATATGTCAAGTAAATGCAATGCATAGTCCCGAAGTTGATCCTGCACCAAAATTGAGATAATTGGTGAAATTTAATTGGGACCTGTATATCATATGGTTGTATTGTCTGAACCTTAATTTCTTTCTTTTTTTTTTTTTTT
>NW_003852451.1:9864880-9911911 GCF_000181295.1 Otolemur garnettii
GAAAAGGAAGTAAAATTTTAGAAATTTATTATTCCAAGTAAGATATACAAGAGTTTTAAGAACCATTTTTTAAAAACTTTCAGTATGTAAGAAATTATTTCAAAACATTTTTTTTTTAAATTCAATTGTGAACAAAAGAGAGTAAAGTCAATGTTGATGTCCTGGACTATCAACTGGAAGAAATATTTCAAAACATGAGTATCAAAAGGGAAAATTAAAACAGATGAAGATTATACACTAACTAATCAAATAATAGAAATAAATTCCCAGTAACAAATGAAATCCTTAAATTGGCATATTAAAGAACTTCACTGAGTGAGAAATTGATGAAAATATTAACATAAACAGACACGTTGGAATAGTCCAACAAAATTTCTAAACTTCAAGTATAAAGAGAAAATTGTACAGCTTCCCTAAAGAAAGCAAATAAAAAATCAAATTTGCATCAAACTTCTCATCAGCAACATGGACAGAAGACAGAAGATGATTGGAGAACAGTTGGAATAAGATGTGTAGACTACTAAGAGAAAAAGATTATGACTCAAGAATCCTGCATACACCTGAGATTACCAGTCTCTCATAGAAGTGATAGAAAGATATTTGTAGAACTTTAATGATTCAGCAAATATATCACCCAAACAAATTTTTTGAGGAAAATACATGAGAAATGACTTTAAGCCTGAGTTTGGCACACTACGGCCTGTGGGCACAAGCAGGCCAGCCATCTGCTTTTGTCAATAAACTTTTATTGGAACATAGCCACAGCCATTTCTTTCCATATGGCTACTTTCATAATACAACTGCATAGCTGAATGGTTGCTACAGAGACCAAATAGTTCATAAAACTTAAAATATTTAGTATCAGGCCTTATACAAAATGTTTTGTGAATTCTGGTGTAAATAAAAGACAGGCTAAAAACAGAGTTATAAGTGTAGTAAAAGAAGCAGAGATGAAACTACTATAGTGATGATTATATATAATATATATTAAATAATATATATACACACATGCATACACACATGTAGACACATGTGTTGATGTATTTGATTCGAAATTAATTTCCATTGCTCATGTACTTTCCTTCTTTTGCCTCAATTTCCCCTTTTTTCAGACAATTGTACCTTCAATTATCTAAAATGTCAAATGGATTTATTGCTAAGCAGTAAAGAGGCAGCACAGTTACACACTTTGCTGTCTGCCTGTGAATGAACTAAACAGCAGACGCCCAGTGAACAATCACTGACAGATTTTGAAAGAAGTGGAATCATCACTCGCTAATGATTATGTACATCTTTGCATTTTTTAATTTTTTTTATTAAATATTTGTATTCACATAGTGATTTGTGGACTAAAAAGCCAACAGCAAAGTTTGTATTTGATGCATTTGCTACCAGTTAGTCTATTGTAGCGATTGAAATTTTAACTTTTTTGTTGAGTGATTAGTATTATTTAACTAAAACTACAGTAAATAATATATGTACATACCAGTACTCTGAAAATTATTAGTTGAGGACTACAATTATTAACTATATTGGCAAAGTCGAGATGTCGGAAGTGAGAATTAGAAGCATTTTCTAGGTTACCTATTAACAGGGAGTAAGCTCATAAGGTTCTACTGGATGGAATGGAATTATATTTTTATATAATTGAATGTATGTTAGAGTGTTCATTCAGGAAAAAGAGAAATATCAATGAATTAGAAAACTACCCTGAAATTTCCAAATAAATAAGGTGGAAAGGGAAATAATTGGTTATTATTAAGTTGATTGATGCACTTATCTTACAGCTATCCTTACAGCTCAATTCCTTACCTTCTTTGAAGCTTTGCACAAATGCAATATTCTCAGTGAGGCCGTCATTGAAATGATATATAATTGAAACTCTAATGTCTCAGTCAGTTAATACTATTGCTGTAACAAACTATAAGTTGAGTGGCTTACAGAAATTTATTTCTTGCAGTTCTGAAAACTGGAAGTCCAAAATCAGGATGCCAACTTACTTGGGTTTTGGCAAGGTATCTCTTTGAATTTGCATACCACTAACGTCTTGCTGCGTCTTAAAGGGACAGAAAGAGAGTGAGAGGTGTTTCTGTTTTGTTTGTTTGTTTGTTTGTTTGGTTGGTTGGTTGGGTTGGTTTTTGTTTTTTAAATAACAACATTAATTCCAGTGATGAGGGCCCTACCCTCATTACCTATTACCTCACAAGGGCTTCAACTTCTGTTACCATCACCTTGGGGGTTAGAATAGTAATATGAATGTGAGAAGGGACAGAGATATTCAGTACACAACACCTAACGCTGTTTATTTATCTATCAATTTAGGAGGGACCTCAGGATGTTGTCATGAGGATAAAATGAGCTAATCCATACAAAGTCCTAGAATAGTTTTAGGCAAGGTTAGCTTTTTCAATGTAAACAGTTTTCTCTAGGTCTTCCTTTCTCACCTTTTTCTCAGTGACCATCATTTCAACACAAAGTTCATAGAATTCACAGTATATAGTCTCCGAATGAGAAAAATACGTTAAGATGTCTTTAACAGAACCTCTGGCAGGGATATTTGTATCTTAGATGAGGAAGGCCGAAGAGAAAGCAATGCTTGGTCAAAATGACTGAATCTCTATTAATATTCATCTGGTATATGTGGTTACATATTTGAATATATATCACTTTCTCAGCCCACCCTCAAGCTGACCATTCAAGTATCTACCCACACTTCAATCTTTCTGTCATTATGCTCTGCGCTGAGCCCCTACAGATCAGAATGAGGTTTGCTCATACATATATCAGAAGGCAAAAGCATAATGATATAATATTCTTTTCCATAAAATATGCATGAGGTCTTCATTCTAATAAAAGATTGGAGTGAGGGAGATCATGTAGGAGGAAGGAACAACGAAACAGAGGTAAGGCAAGACACAGAGAATTGTAACCAATGACACAAAGAAATAGCAACAACGCTGTGGCCATGAAGGTTTTGAAGAAATAATTTTGTTTCATCAATTGGGAATTAAATTGTGTGTTTCCCTTGGAGAAAGTATTTGTTTAGTGAAATTCTCTACAAGAGTGCTATTTTACTCATTTCTGTAATTTCCTAAATTATTTTAGGTTAGAATTCCATGATATTTTAAAAATATATCCAAATATGAAAGAAAAGCTTCTCAGCCACACATACTGTATATTTATTCCTAGGGCCAAAGTCTCTAATTACCATTTTTCACCTCAGGGTATAGATGAAGGGAATCTTGCCCCAATTTTTAAAATTTCTCTTTGGAAACTGAGGCTTCCAAGATTACCCTTTGTTTTCAGAATCTGTCTTTACTTTTAAATGTCATGGGGAGATGAAAGTTAAATAATTTGCTCAAAATCACACAGCCAGACAGTGGCATACTAAAGACTTGACTTTCAGGTCTAACGGGCTGAGTCTTAATCTCTATATTTTTCCTCATTTCTACAGGTTTAAAATAGAGTGTCTGCTTTCAAATGTCTAATGATTTAGTTCTAAGAGCCTATACAAAGGTGTTAAGTATGTGACTGATGACTTTTACTTCAACAAATCACAGATAACCAGCCATTTATTAACCAAGCAAAGATTCTACGGGTATGCCAGGAAAAGGAACATCACACTATTTCCACAACACGTTTTCTCTTCCCTACTGGAGCAATTAAGTAAATGTACCTCACAGTGTCTTAGGCTTTGCCAATCATTTTTTGTTGATAATCAAGTACTACCTGGTTTTTAAAAAATCAGGGCAAAAAAAAAGCTCCTCAGGATAAATTTTATGAATAATTTATGGACTTTTTTTCAACGTTTTGACTTTAGGTTATAACAGCTGCACCAGGTGCAAGCCCTTCAATTTTTCTTCTGGTAGCCCCCGAATTCATTGATCAAGAACTGTAATATTTTCTGGGGTGGTGCTTGTGGCCCAAAGGAGTAGGGAGCCAGCACCATATACTGTACATAGCAGATTCAAATCTGACCCTGGCCAAAAGCGACCAAAAAAAAAAAAAAAAAACCTGTAATATTTTCCAGTCTTACATTTTCTTATGAGGATTAGAGTTATAATTAATTTGAGATTTTTTCCTACCTTAACTGGTATGATTTTTCTGTTTATAAAGTACCTCCAGTCCTTCTTGTTTGTTCACTGGTCTCTCTTATCTTTTTGATAAGACTAAGAGAGAGAAAGACATTTAAGACCTTAAGAGATTTAGGGGAGGTTGATTGGATGCCAAATAAATCAAATAAAGGAAAGGGAAGACTTTGAAAGTCACCAATATTTTATTTGAATATTCTATTTATGCAATGATGTTTATAGGGCTGATATTCTCCACTTTCATAAGAATCATGTTAGATTTGAGTATTAGGATATGTAAGTTTCATAAATTATAATAGGAATTAGTTTCTACCTTTTCCTATATTTTCTATCTTTTCCTCTGAGTATTTGTAAAAAAAAAAAAAAAAAAAAAGGAAAAAAAGCTATTTTAAAACATCTTTGCCTGTGTGTACTTCATGGAAAGATTCTTTTTTCTTAAAAACAAAACAATACAAAACAAAACAAAAACAACCACTTTTTTAAAAAATTAAGAAATAAGTGTATAGCTCCAAGCTCAAGGTCTAGGTTGAAGACAATCATTGAGTCTTATTAAAAGGTAATCAGGTTTAAGAACACTGTCAGACAAGATGCCATGTAGCTCTCCTTCACTCCGTAACTAGCTCTTCCAGATTTCCCAGTACGAATGAAGGATTATGTTTTTTTTTTTTTTCAGATTTATATGAGGGTACACTGTTTAGGTTAGATTGTTTTCATTTCTAAAGTAAAGTTCAACTTGTAGTTGAGCCCTTTACCCAGGGGGCATGCTGTATACCCTCACATTGAGCACATTAGGTGATATTCCACCAGCCATCCTCCCTCTCCTCCCTCGCTATATACTTGTCTTTTCTTGGGGGGGGGGCTATAGTTGTTTATATATTGGTTTCATATCATTATTAAGTACATTGGATGGTTTTTCCATTTTTGTGATATGTTACTAAAAATAATGTTTTTCAACTACATCTAGGTAAACACAAATGATACAAATTCTCCATCTTTTCTTATGGATGAATAGTACTCCATGGTACACATATACCACCGTTTATTTGTTAATTCATTCATGGGTTGATAGGCACTTGGTAAATTCATAAATAAGTAAATATCATATTGAATGGAGTAGAACTGAAAGTATTTCCACTTCGAACTTGAACCAGGCAAGGATGCCCACGGTTGCCACTGCTATTCAACATAGTGCTGAAAGTTCTAGCCAATTCAATCGGGCATGACAAGATGAAGGGTATTCCAAACTCTCACTCTTCATGGATGGCATAATCTCATTTATACCTTGAAAACCTCAGGGACTCAACTACAAAGCTCTTAGAGATGATCAAGAAATATAGTAAAGTCTTGGGATACAAAATCAATGCCCACAAATCAGTAGCCTTCATGTATCCAAATAACAATCATTGAGAGTCAAATTAAAGCACCATGCCCTTCACAGTAGCTGCAAAGAAAATTAAATACCTGGTAATATATTAAATAAAGGATGTGAGGGATCTGCATAAAGAGAACTATGAAACCCTGAGAAAAGAAATAGAAGAAGACCTTAACAAGTGTAAAAACATACAATGCTCATGGTTGAGAAGAATAGGCATTGTCCATACTACCCAAAGTGACCTGCAGTATTAAAAGCAATCTCCATCAAAGAACCACTTTCATACTTTGAAGAACTAGAAAAAAAAATACTTCATTTCATATGTAACTGGAAAAAACCCTGAATAGCCAATATAACTTTAAGAGATTACTTTTTTATTTTTATTTTTATTAAATCATAGCTGTGTATATTAATGCAATGATGGGGTACAATGTGCTGGTTTTATATACAGTTTGAAATACTTTCATCAAACTGGTTAACATAGCATTCACCACATTTTCTTAGTTATTTTGTTAAGACATTTATATTCTACTCTTAGTAGATTTAACATGTGCCCTTGTAAAATGCACCATAGGTGTGGTCCAACCAATTACCCTCCCTCCACCCATCCTCTCCCTCTTCCCCCTCCTCCCTCCCCTTAATCTGGGGCTGCAGTTGGGTTAAATTCAGATTATTATGGGGTACAAATGTTTCGGTTACATGTATTGCTTTTGTACTGCTTCTGTAAAGGTTATAGGTATTCCCATGTCCCATACAGTGTTCACTGTGCATATTAGGTATAATTTCATGCATTCCCTCCTCTCTCCTTCCACCTGCCTGATTTTCATTTTATTTTAATTCTAGCAGTGTGCTCGAGTGCTGATCAGTGACTTCCAACTTAATAGTGAGCAGATGTGGTGTTTTATTTTCTGTTATTTAGATATTTAATTTAGAATCATGGTCTCCAGTTCCATCCAAACTGTTACAAAAGGGATCGAGCCATATTTCTTCCTGGCTAAGTGATATTTCATGGTGTCAATATGTACTACATTGTATTAATCCACTCATGAATTGAAGGACACTTGGTTTGATTCACTTCAATATTTGTTGAAGTGAATTATGCTATAATAAACATTCAAGTGCAAGTGTGTTTTTGATAAGATTACTTTTTTCCTTTGGGTAAATAGCCAGTAAGGGAATTGCTGGATCAAATGGTAAGTCCAATTTTAGTTCTTTGAAGAATCCCCACATTGATTTTGATAACTGTTGTATTAGTTTGCAGCCCAACCAATAGTATATCAGTGTTCTTTTCTCTCTGTATCAATGCCAGCATCTATTCATTTGAGATATATTGATCAAATCCCTTTTCAATAGGATTAGGTGATATCTCATTGTGGGTTTTATTTGCATTTCCCTGATAATTAGTGATATTGAACATTTTTTCATATGTCTATTGACTGTAAGTCTATATTCCTTTAAAAAGCCTCTGTTCATAGTTTTTGCCCACTTTTTCATGGAGTTGTTTGACTTTTTAACTTGCTCATTTGCTTCAGTTGTTTGTAGATTCTGATTATTAGCTTTTTGTCAGATACAAGGTGGCCATAAAGTCCATGTGCAATTTAAAATTGCACACTATTTTAAATCGCACATAAGCTTTATTATATATGCAAATATTATATCCTGTTCTCTAAGCTGTCTATATGCTCTGTCAAAAGTTCCCTTGGCTGCACAGAAGCTTTTAATTTAACCAAGTTTCTTTTATTCATTCTTGTTATTGCTGTGATTGCCATTGGTGTTTTCTTTATGAATTCTTTGCCTAGGCTGGCTTCTAGAAGAGTTTTTTTCAATGTTTTCTTCTAGAATTCTTGTTTTCATGCTTTTGATTTACGTATCTTATCTATGTTGAATTAATTTTTGAGACTGGTGAGAGATATAAATCCTGTTTCAATCTTCCAATCTTCTACATGTGACTACCCAATGTTCCCAGCCTCACTTATTGAATATAGATTCTTCTAGGTTTCTTTTTTTTTTTTGCAGCTTTTGGCTGGGGCCGGGCTTGATCCCGCCACCCCTGGTATATGGGGCCGGCGCCCTATTCCTTGAGCCATAGGCACCACCCTTGAATATGGATTCTTTTCCTCAGTGTGTATTATTGTCTGCTTCGTTGGAGATGAGCTGACATTATGTGGATGGTTTCATATGTAGGTTATCTGTTCTGTTCCATTGGTCTAGGTCTCTACTTTTATGTCAATACCATGCTGTATTCTTTCCTACACCTTTGTAGTATAGCTCAACAGCTGGTAAGGTGATGTCTCCAGATTTGTTCCTTTTGCTTAATGTTGCTTTGGCTATTAATGCTCTTTTGTGGCTTTAAAAATATATATAATTATTTTTATAGATATGCAAGGAATTAAATTAATATTTTGATGGGGATTACAATGGACTTATAGATCCCTTGGGGTAGTATTTTAAGAATTTTGATTCTGCTGATCCATGGGCATTATATGTTTTTGTGTTGTTTACACCATCTTCACTTTTCTTCCTTAATAATTTGTAGTTCTCTTTCTAGATGTTTTTGAACTCCTTGGTTAAATATTTTCCTAGAATCTTATATTCTTTCAGCTATTCATTAATTAGCTTGGTGATTACGGGAATTTAGGAATGTCTGATTTTTGCACATTCAATTTGTAAACTGTGACTTTACTGGATTTATTTATGCAGGTTTTTTGTTTGTTTGTTTTTGCCAGGGCCGGGTTTGAACCCTCCATCTCTGGTATATGGGGCCAGTACCCTATTCCTTTGACCCACAGAAACCGCCCTGCTGAATTTATTTATGAATTCCAGGAGCCTCTTGGTGGAATCTTTAGGGTTTTCTAAATATAAGATGATATCATCGGCAAAGATAAATATTTTGACCTCCTCTTTCCCAATTTGGATATGATTAGTTTCCTTCTCTTGCATGATAGCTCTGGCAAAGGACTTCCTGTCACTTCCAGGTGACAGTAGGCATCTTTGTGTTGTTTCAAGCTAAATGGGAACATGTTCAGTTTTCCACAGTCATTATGATGTTGGCTGAGTGTTTCTCATATATGGCTTTTATAATTCTGAGTAATGCTAAACGTGTGCTGAATTTTGTCAAATGTTTATTCTGCATCTATTTAGAGCATTATATGCTATTTTTTTTTCTCCAAATCCAGCTCTCAGACTTCTCCCCCATGTCCCTTGCACACGTCTCATGTCTGGAGTGCACCAAAACTGGCTTGCTTATCTGAGCTCCCAGTGTGTGCCTCAGCATAATCCTGGTGGTCAGAGTTCCCAAGTTGTACTCCCCTGTTCTACCACAATCTCTGTGGTAAAACAGAGGTGTACCGTGTTCACAAGGGAAGAGATGTTGTCTTTCCTCTCTGTGGAGACCTTAGCCTGGAGCATGCACCCAATGGAGAGAGGTGGCCATTCATGAGCTTCTCTGTTCAAAACTGCTCTTGCTGCTGTAATGAGTAAGCAAGAGACCATAGCTCCTGGTTGGCTGGAGCTCACACTGCTTTCTCAGTTGCAGCAAGGAAGGGAGGTGTCGGGGAGGAACCATCTGGATAGAAGAAAGCTGGCACTTTGGCCTTTCATGGCATTCTTCCCTGGGGATCCTCTCATGAACTGGCAAAGTCTGGCAAAATGCTGTTTCACCCCATTATTGCTTATTTATTCCTATCAATGGGCTCATGCATAGCCTGTACAAATATGGTGCCCTAATGTTCACTGAAGGCATATATGGGGGAGGGGAATTCTTCCTTACCCTTTCACAGGGATCTGAACCTCTTTGAGTTTGATCTTTTTGCATATCGCTCCTGTTTTTCTTTTTTTCTCAACTGCACAAATTTTCTGTATGGGGTCCCAGCTGTCTCTGTCATTCGTCTCTCTTTGTGATACACACCTGAGCTATGACTCTTCTTTACTCTCCTCTAAGTGATATTCTGCCTTCCCACCAGGATGGTGTACAGTCTGTCTAGGTGGCTATCCTATGGAAAGATTAGTAATGATTGCTTAATTTTCTTTTTAATTTCTCTTTTGTAAAATTGAACTATAGGTCACATATTATAAAATTTGTCCATGAAAGCACACAATTCAGCAGTTTTTAGTATGCTCACAAAGTTACGCAACTGTCACCATGATCTAATTACAGAACATTTTTATCACCTCCCCAAAGAAACCCTGTATTCACTTGTAGTCACTCCTCATTTGTGTATCCCCAGCCTTACCCCAATGACTAGTCCCTGGAAACCACTTATCTACTTTCTTTCTCTGTGAATGTACCTACCGTAGAAATTTTAAATCAATGGAAATACACAGTATGTGGCTGTTGGTGTCTGGCTTCTTTAAGTTTTCATAATGTTTTCAAAGTTTATTTGTATTGTAACACACATTACTACTCCATTCCTTTTGATAATTAACTGATTCCATTGAATGAATACATGAATTTTCCTTATCCACTGATGAACATGTGGACTCTGTTTACTTTGTAGGTTACGGATAATGTTACAGTGAATAGTTTTGTACAAGGTTTTATGTACAAATAAGCTTTTGTTTCTCTTGAGTATATACCTATAAGTTGAATCTCTAGATTACGTGGCAACTCTGTGTTTAACTTTTTGAAGAATCAACCAACTGTTTTCCTTGGAACTGTACCATTTTCCATTCCTACAAGCTATTTATGAGAGTTCCAATTTCCCTACATCCTGGCGAATATTTATTAACTTCTGAGGATTTTTTTGTTAGTTGCAGTTTTTTTCTGTTCTTTTTTTTTGTTTTGTTATAGTCAGACTAGTAGATATTAAGTAGTATCCTCATTGTGGATTTGCTTTGCATTAATCTAATCCCTGATAATGTTGAATACCTTTTCATATGTTTACTGGCCATTTGTATATCTTGTTTGGGAACTGTTGTTCAACTAATGTGCTTATTTTTGTTCATTGGATTGTCCTCTTATTATCGACTTGTAAGAGTTCTTTATATTCTGGATATTAATCCCCCATCAGATAAGTGATTTGCAAACATATTCACTAATTCTTTGAGTTTTCTTTTTATTTGCATGAGAGCATACCCAGAAGTGACTTTTTAATAAATTTGATGAAATCACATGTGTATGTCTATGTATGTGACTATGTATTCATTGCTTGATCAGCTGGTCCCACGTCTAGGAAATCATTGCCTAATTCAAGGTCATAAAGACTTATAGTTGCTTTTTTCCAAGAGGTTTATAGTTTTCATGTTTACATTTAGGTCTTTGGTCCATTTTGAGTTGATTTTTGTTTATAGTATGAGGTAGATTCCTCAGTCCTTTTGCAGGTGAGAATTCTGTTATCCTAGCACTATTGATTTTGTTCTAGATGTAACTGTTAAAAAGACTATTCTTTTCCTATTTTATCATCTTTGCACCTTTGCTGAAAATGAATTCACCATAGATATATAGGCTTATTTCTGGGTCCTAACTTTTATTCTATTGTTCTATTGGTTTGTCTGCATGCCAGTACCACATAGATTTGCTTACTGTACTTTTGAAGTAAGTTTTGAAAGTGAGAAATATGTTTTATCCAATTTTGTAATTTCTCAAGATTGTTTTGGGAATTTGAAAGTACGTGTGAATTTTAAGATAAACCTTGTCAATTTTTACAAAATAAAAGAGATCTTGAATTTTGATAGGGGTTAAATTGGATCTGCAGATCACTGTCATTAGGTATTTTAATTCATAAACATGTAGTATATATGCATTTTTTTCCTGCTGATGTATTAAATCACTTTTCTTTTTATTAAGTTATAAACACATAGATACTGTGTATACATTGATGACTTTATGGGGTACAATGTGCTGATTTTATGTAAAATTAGGAATGTTTACATCAAACTAGTTAATACAGCCTTCACTTCATTATTTTAATTATTGTGTTAATACATTTATACTCTATACTTAATAGATTTGACATGTATCCTTGCAATATGAACCACAAGAATGGTCCCGACGTTTACCCTCCATCCATGGAATCTCCTCCTCCCTTCCCCTCCCCCTCCTCTTTCCTCCTTCATCTTGGACTATAGATGTGATTTATCTTTTTTATGAAGATGTGAGTGATTACACATTGGTTTCATAATAGTACTGAGTACATTGGATGCTTTTTCTTCCATTCTTGAAATACTTTACTAAGAAGAATATATTCCAGCTCCATCCATGTAAACATAAAAGAGGCAAAAGCTCCATCTTTTTTTTTTTTTTTTTGCAGTTTTTGGCCCAAGATGGGTTTGAACCTGCCACCTCTGGTACATGGGGCCAGCACCCTACTCCTTTGAGCCACAGGCACCACCCAGTCTCCATCTTTTTTAAGGCTGCATAATACTCCATGGTGTACATATACCACAATTTATTCATCTATTCATGGGTCAATAGGCACTTGTTCTTCCTCCATAATGTAGCAATTATGAATTGAGCTGCAATGATGCAAGTATTTCAGTAATATTTTATAGCTCTCTTTATATAAGACTTGTAATTTTGTGTTAAAATTTATTACTCTGTATTTTATCAACCTTTGTATTATTGGACATGAAATTGTTTTATTTCCTTTTTGAACTACTGATTTTAGCATACATAAATTCAATTAATTTCCCTATGTTCATCTTATATACTGAAACCTTTCTCTTTTTTTGCAGTTTTTGGCCAGAGCTGGGTTTGAACCCATCACCTCTGGCATATAGGGCCAGCACCCTACTCCTTTGAGCCACAGGCATCGCCCTATGCTGAAACCTTTCTGACCTTATTCATTACTTCTAAGAGTTTTCTGTTTATTAGAGTGTATGGATGTCTAATTATTTTCTATAGAAAATATATAGAGGGTGGCCATAATGTTCATGTGCAATTTAAAATAGTGGGTCGTTTAAAATTGTACCCAAACATTATGGCTCTTTTATATAATATTATGTTATCTGAAAATACAGATAGTCTTTCTGTTTTTATTTTCTTTCCAATCTTGATTTTTTTGCCTAATTTTCCTGGCTATGACTATTAATAAAATATGGAATAGAAAATTTGGGAGTTGGCATCTTGATCTTAGAATGAAATCTTTCAGTCTTTCACTGTTAAGCATGATGTTATCTGTGGATTTTCCATAGATACATTTTATCAGGTCAAGAAAAGTTTTTCTACTCTTAATACATTGAGTATTTTATTATAAAAATCTCTTTAATTTTCCCAACTGTTTTTATGCATCATTTGAGATGAGCATGTGTTATTTTCTATTAATATGGTTTATTAATTGACTGATTTTCATGTGTTAAACTGATACGCATTTCTGTGATAAGTCCCATTTGTTCATAGTAAATAATGTGTTTTATATGTTTCTGAATTTGGTTTGCTACTATTTTTGAAGATTTTTTTGTTTATATTTATTAAGGACACTGGCAAAAATTATTGAGTTTATTTTCTTATGATGCCTTTAGTTTTTGGTATCAGGCTAATACTGGCCTCATATAAGATGAAGGGGAAAGAGAAGGGAGATGAGGGGGAGGGGGAGGATGGGTGGAGGGAGAGTAATTGGTGGGACCACACCTACGGTGCATTTTATAAGGGTACATATTAAATCTGCTAAGTGTAGAGTATAAATGTCTTAACAATAACTAAGAAAATGTGGTGAAGGTTATGTTAACCAGTTTGATGAAAGTATTTCAAATTGTATATAAAACTGGCACATTGTATTCCATAATTGCATTAATTTACAGAGCTATGATTTAATAAAAAAAATAATAAAAAAAGAAGTTTGAAGTTTGGAAATATTTCTTCCCCTATTTTTTGGATTAATTCGGAAGTATTGTCATTTTTTCTTTAAACATTTGTTAGAATTCATGAGTTAAGCCATATTTTTATGGTTTTCAAAAAAATTATCCTAAAGATCTATATCCTTCTATTTTTGCTCTGTTATTGTCCTATAAATGATACTATTATCTACGGTCGATATTTAACAAAGATTTCCTCTAGGATGAGTTCATAAACTTAATTGTCAAACTCTGTGCAATGACAACTCTGATGACCAAAAATTGCTTTGAAGGGTGGACTAGACATTGGTATCAGTACATAGCTTCCCAAGGGGAGTATTTCAAGGTGACCATAGTGACAATCAGTAGTGAAGGATGTAGCACATTTCCTAAGATGAATTCATGAACATAAATGTCCAACCTTGTGTATACACACACATGCGTGCACCATAGGATACTACTCTGCCATAATAATAAATGAAATATGTCATTTGTGACAACTTAGATTGAACTAGAGACTGTTATCCTAAGTAAAATATCTCAGGAATGGTCACTGTCTCGTCTCACTAATAAGTTGGCAACTAAATGTTGGGTACACATGACCACAATGTTATGTAAAGGAAACTGGAAGCTAAGAAGGGGGAAGATGTGAGAGGATGATGGATAAAAGTAACTATTGGAAAGACACTTTTAGCAGGTAGTTTCTATTCAAACTACCTCCTGGCAGTGGTATCAGACCAACCACCTCTTCTACAGCAGTGGATTCACAGCTTCTCCTGAGCACCTGCCAATGGCCCCAGTTTACCTTCACCTTTAATAGCCATACTCTTATTTGACAATGTGAATGTTATTTTCTTTGCATTACTATTATTATTATTGCTTAATACTTCATTGCAACAATCGTCTGATTTCTTTTCTGAATGTATTTATCTTTATTCATTATTTACGAGTCCTTATCTTAAACATTGTTATTGTTGTTAAATTTTAAGCCTTTTTAATTTTGTGAAGGCAAAAAGTAGAAACCTAATATTCACTTGTATATGCAAAAAAAAGTAACTATTGGATACAAATACATTGTTCTCATGATGGGCACATTAAAATGCCTGACTTCAGCATTATTTAATTCTTTCATGTAACAAGAATACCTATGTTTCTTCATATTTAGACATAAAAACTACTGAGAAAAGTAAGCTGCAGAAACTGAGGCCAAGGTTACCAATCAGATGAGTAGAAGACCCATACATGATATCAAGAGTTTGTGTGTTTTGACTAATCTGTTTAATAAGGCAAGAAGGGGTATGATAAAATTTATTTTTAAATCCCTAACGAGTAGTTAAAACAAACTCTTGACACTTAATATAGTAAGTTTAACTCATCTGCAAATTTAAACTATGAATAAATACATATGTCCTAGATATAAGGAATATGTTCAAGCTTCAGTATGGAAAAATAACTCTGCTATTAACTAACATTGTGTGAAATCATTAATTTCTGTGATAATAGTTGACCAGTTGTTGGCCAAGATGAGAATGGTTTTATGACCTCAGGGAAGTCAATAAGCTTTGTTCCAGGAGTTTTTAGAAAACATATCCCAAACCATCTTTCCCTATACTGATGTCTTTTACAGAGAGATAATTGAAGAAAAAATATGAGTTAATATATAGTATCTATCTTCAAACTACTATGTAGCAGCAAATTGCCACTATTATCTTCATCATTGGTCCTGCCACCATGACAGGTGTCATTCCCTTGAATAAGCGTCTATTTTAAGCCATTCAGAATTTAGCTAGATACCAAGGAGGCTTAAGAAGTTTGATTTTGTTCCATTTAAATATAGTCTTATGACAGTGTAAAATAATCAATATTTAACCTCCCTCCGCCTGGCTTTATTGTCAATTCAGTGCTCCATGGAGCACAGAAACCATTAGATGTGCCACCATATTAAATTCTGTCCAATATGCTGGGCCTAGAGGGACTGGACAAATGCTTGCCCTAGTTCATGTACAGCAATGGTTCTCAACCTTCCTTTAATACAGTTCCTCATGTTGTGGTGACCCCCAACCATAAAATTATTTTTGTTGCTACTTCATAGCAGTAATTTTGCTACTGTTATGAATTGTAATATAAATATCTGATATGCAGGATGGTCTTAGGTGACCCCTGTGAAACGGTCATTCAACCCCCAAAGGGGTCGCAACCCACGGGTTGAGAACTGCTGATCTACAGGCTACCATTATTATTTCTTCAATCTCTGTAATAGCTAAATTCTTGCAACACTATTTGAAATTATTTTGTCATTGTTGCTCAGAATCTTCAATTTACTTATCTAGATTATGTTTTGTAAATTGAAACTTATATTTCAAATATAAGCAGAGAAAAACTTCCATTTACAGCTTTCCTATAACATACACACAGACAGGCATACACACACAACTTAGAAACACTATACTAACTGAGGCACTAACGTATGCAACAGTGAAACAAAGGTAACGACTGAAGACTAATCAGTATTAAACAGATAAAGGGGGTAAGAAATATTAAAAAGTCTCATTTGTTAAAGTTGACTATGCCTAAAAGATTAATTCCAAATAACTAAACTTAGTCCCACAAACCTCTTTTCTTCATAGTTCCACCAACAGTCTTCAAAGAACTAAACAGATCAAACAGAATATGACTAAAAGGAAATGGAATTCATTATTTTGTTCAAAGAAAATGTAAACAATACTAAAGGCAAATGTAAGGGCGATCAGTCATAAAAGAAAGTATCATCTAATTACACCTACTAGACAAGATATGAGGGAAGACATGAAGGAAAAATCAGTGACAGGATCTGCTGCTGCTTCACAGCCACTTCCAGGCCTGACAGTGCAAAGAAACAGTACAGGTGCCCAGCAAGTTCTTGAGTAATCTGGCCACTGGCACCCTCTTCACTCCAAAAAGAACTATGCCTTTGACAGCAAGGTACAATGAATTGAATGATCAAGTGCTAAAACGGAGGTTATAGAAAGGAACGTGTTCCACTTCAAGTAGCAAAGTTTCCTCACAAGAACCTTTTCAGTCTGTAAATTGTATACTAAAACATACAATCTTTGAGCGGATGAGGTATTTCACTTCTCGGTTTCTTTGTTTCAGGTCTTCAGTTTGTAAAATAAAGTATTAATTCAAGCCAACTGAATTAATGTCAGTATGGCTGCTCCCTTAAGAATCATGAAGATTGAATATACTGTGGTATATAGCCTACCAGGAACAAAGTACTTCGCAGTGGTCTCAGATATAGGCAGAGTATGTGTACCTGTTTTAATTGCAGTAAACAGTTTGGAACTATAGTTACAAATGTACATAGGGATAAAGTGCAGCTCTGAAGGCACATAAAATATATGAAACTATTAATCACTTGAGTGGCCAGAAGGCACCACGGCAATTCTATAATGGCTTTTCATCATGACCCTAATATGAATAAGGAAAGAATGCACACATTAGTTTGGTCCATACTTCGTATGCCTCAAATAGTAAAACGTTCAATGAATGGTTATTACCATCTCATTATTGTTATTATCTCATTAACTTGCTATAATATCACTGTAAACAGGTAATTAGGTATATTTATCTTGCTAATTTTATAGATAGGTAAAATGAGGCGGCTCAAGGAAGTTAGATAACATTTCCCAAATATTATGGCTAATAAACTGCAAACTCCAGAGCTGGGTGCTGCTTGTTTCCTCCGCAGCGTCAGTAAGGGGTCCTGCATCCACTGGAAAAC
Organism: Otolemur garnettii; assembly: GCF_000181295.1. Classification (NCBI taxonomy): domain Eukaryota; kingdom Metazoa; phylum Chordata; class Mammalia; order Primates; family Galagidae; genus Otolemur; species Otolemur garnettii. Next base: position 9,881,874 of record NW_003852451.1, read on the forward strand.
CTCAGGGACAATAAAGCAAGAGCTATACGGTAAGCAGAATAATGGCTCCCCACACATGTCCATATCCTAAGACTCAGGACCTGGAAGTATATTTGTTAACATGGAAAAAGGAGAATAAAGATGTACATGAAATTTAGGGTGCTAATAAACTGACTTTTAGTTGGTGAGCTTATCCTGGATTATCTGAGAGTGTTACCTTAGAGCCTCTAGAAGCTTGAAAGGCAAGAAAACATATTCGTCCATAGTGGCTCCAGAGGGAGTACAGCCCGGCTGACACCGTAATGTTAGACTCCTAAGACTCATTTTGGACTTCTTAATTCCAGAATTGTATGATAATAAATTTACATTGCTTTAAGACACTAAATTTGTGGCGATTTGTTATAGTAGCAAGAAACTACCATCAACTAACTATTACTAAGTCCTCAGAAAATGAAACGGACCATATCAAAATAGCATATACTGTGAATCTATTGAGCTAATACCTTACCAAATTGACTAATATCAGACTGTTAGAAGAAAAGAAAGAACAAAGAAATAAGCACTTAATCAATATACATAAAAACACATGAAGTGATTTTAACTATAAATCATTCTCATATAATTCATTAGCACTTCAATTATACTCATATTGCGAATAGGAAAGTAAATTCAGGGAACCGAAATTAATAATGTGAATATATGGCCAACCTCACTTATAATCACATAAATTAATATTGAAATAAGATAGTGCTTTTCTTCTTTGAGATTTAACATAAAGTTTGAAAATACTCAGTTTGAAATACCCAGTCCTACCACAAACTTCGTGATTTAAATGACACATTTGTTATCTTACACTTGTGGAGGTTCGAAGTTTGAAATGAATCTTAATAGGGCTAAAATCAATATGTATTAAGGCCGGGCTTAATTCCTTCAGAAGGCTGATGGAGAGAATCCTTTGCCTCACCCCCCTTTTTCAGCTTCTAGAGTTTGAATCTGCCTGAATTCTTTGGTTACTGGCCCCTTTCTTGTATCTCTCTCTTTCCATCCTCACATCTCTTACTCTCACTCCAATCTTCTACCTCTTTCTTAAGGACACTTGTAATACATTGGAGCCATCCACAAAAGTCCAGGAAAACATCACCATCTTAATATTATTATTAACATCTGCAAAATTCCTTTAGCTATGTAAGGTAACATTCTCATGTTTGGGGAATTGAGATGTGGATATCGTTGGGGGGGTCATTATCTTGTGTATCATAATAAAGTTGTATGCCCAATAATCCATATATACATTTATTTGATCACTTACAAAATTATCTGTAATGGCAGACTATTGAAAATTGTCATCAGTAGCAGGCTTGCTGAATAAATGATGGCATATTGAATAATCCATAGTTTGTTTGTTTGTTTTGGCTGGGGCTGGGTTTGAACCCGCCACCTCCAGCACATGGGCCGGCGCCCTACCCTTTTGAGCCACAGGTGTCACCCAGTCCACAGTTATTTAAAGAAATTCATTTTATATGTATTAATAAGGAAAATTTCTAGACATGTTACATATAAAAAGAGTGGTACCAAATCACATGTAATATGTGATCAGAGATACAATTTGAGTGATATATAGGTATTGTAGATTGCATATACTTGAAACATTTCTATAAAGATAGATACACACATACACACACATGCACAAATCCCTCAGGATGTTTCCTCATGCCCATGTTCCATTCTCCCTCCTCCTTCACTGCAGAGGCAAACAGGAAACCACTCTTCTGATTTCTACTCCCCCAATCCCAAGGTTAATTTTACCAATTTGTCAAATTCATATAAATTGGTTCTTACACAATATAATCTTTCATGTCTGGCTTCTTTCACTCAGGATATAATCTTTAAGAGTACTCAAATTGTTGCTTACATCAGTATTTTATTCCTTAAAATTGATGAGTAGTATTCTACTCTATGGATATACCAAAATTTACTCCACCGTTCTCCCGTGAACCTTGGGATGTTCCAATTTGGGCCTATAATAAATAAGCTTGCTATATGCATTCTCATACAAGCCCTTATGTGGATGGACTTTTTTTTCATATAGTTGAGGTAAATATCTAGGAGGAGAAGAGTTGTTTCATAGATTAAGTATATGGATCAGCATGGTGAGAACAGACATGTTAAAAAATAGCCTATAATGTGTTCGTGTAGACTTTTTTTTCTGTTCAGCAGTTTGAACTTGTAGGGTAGATATCATATATAGCTTCCCTCCCATTTATTCCTAAGTACTTTATTTTTATGGCACATTGCATATTGTAAATTACATTTTTAATTTTTTTTATTTCAGATTTATATAAGAGTACATATGATTAGTTTATATTGTATGCATTGGTTAGGTAAATTCCAAGTTGTAATTGAACCCTTGACCCATATACCCTTACATTGTACCTGTTGTGTGAGAAGTTACCAATTCCCCTTTTTCTTCCTTCTATTATCCCCCTTTTCTCCCTCCACACCTTCTTGAATTTAATTGTGTTTTTTTCTCATGTGGAAGTGTAGTTATTCATCTACTAGTTTCATATTAGTTAGTATTGAGTACATTGGATGCTTGCATTTTTACTCTTGTGATACTTTACTTAGCAGGATGTTCTCCAAATTGATCCAGGTAAATACCAAAGATGTGAAGTCTTCATCTTTTTCACACCTGAATAGTATTCCATGGTGCATAGTATTCCATGGTGCATATATATATATATATATATATGATAGTTTATCCACTTGTGAGTTGACGAACACTTAGGTTGTTTCCACATTTTGGTGATTGTGAATTGAGTTGCAATAAATACTCTAGTGCAGATGTTCTTATGGTATTTTTTTTTCTTCAGAGTAGATATCTAGTAATGGTATTATGTGATCAAATGGAAGGTCTACTTTTAGCTCTTTAAAGATTCTCCATACATCTTCCCCAAAAAGTGATAGTAGATTTTATCCCACCAGGAGTGCATGCACACCAGGATCTGTAGCCTTGGGGTCTTGTGATGTGGGCTATTATCACTTGGGGGAGGAGATTGTTCAAGGTTGTTTTAATTTGTATTTCCCTAATGATTAGCGATGACAACATTTTTTCATGTGTTTATTGGTCACTCATCTGTCTTCTTCAGTGAAGGTTCTGTTTATGTCTCTTGCCCATTTATAAATGGAATTATTTACTTTTTTCTTGTTGATTAGAGTTCTGTGTATATTATGGTCATCAGCCCTTTGTACCATGGGGATATCTTCTCTCATTGTTATGGTTGTCTATTTGCTTTAATTATTGTTTTTATCTGTACTGAAGCTTTTTAGCTTGATCCTGTCCCATTTTCTCATGTTTGTTGTTGCTGAAATTGCCAATGGGTTCTTCCATATAATGTCTTTCCCAGGCCAATATTGTCAAGAGTTTTTCCCCATATTTTCTACTAGTGTCTGTTCCTGTTTTAAATTTGAATCTTTTATCCATCATGTGTCAATATTGGCAAGTGTTGAGAGGTGAGGGTTGTACCTGGGGATATATCTAACAAAAGATGTGAAGGATCTCTAGAGAGAGAACTGTGAAACCCTCAGCAAAGAAATTTCAGAAGACATTAACAAGTGGAAGATCATACATCCCTTTAGCTGGGAAGAATCAACATTGTTAAAATGTCTATACTATGCAAAGTGATCTACACACAGATTTAATATAATCCCTATTAAAATACCAATGTAATATTTTGAAGAACTTGGGGAAAAGAGTTCTTTATTTCATATGGAACCAGAAAAAATCCCAAATAGCCAATGCATTTCTTTTTTCTTTCTTTTTTGAGACAGAGCCTCAAACTATCCCCCTGGGTAGAGTGCAGTGGCATCCCAGCTCACAGCAACCTCCAACTCCTGGGCTCAAGCGAGTCTCCTGCCTCCACCTCCCAAGTAGCTGGGACCACAGGCACCCACCACAGTGCCCGGCTATTTTTTGGCTGCAGCTGTCATTGTTGTTTGGTGGGTCCTGGGCTGGATTTGAACTCGCCACCTTAGGTGTATGTGGCTGGCGCCTTAGACTTGAGCCACAGGTGCCGAGCCACCAATGCATTTCTAAGAAATAAAAACATCTTCAAAAATTTTCCCTGCCCTCTCTTCTAGTATTTTTATAGTTTCGTGTCTTAATTTTAAATCTTTTATCTAGTCATAATCAGTTTTTGTTGCTGGTGAAATGTGAGGGTCCAATTCCAGTCCTCTATAGGTCATTAGCTAGATATTGGCCTGGTAAAATATTATGTGAGGAGGAACCCCTTGGTAATTGAAGCAACACCAAAAATATATTACTGATCAAGTTAAAAAGCTTCTGCATAGCTAAGGGCACTGTAAGTAAAGCAAACAGACAGCCTTCAGAATGGGAGAAGATTTTTGCAGGTTATGTTTCTGACAAAGGTCTGATAACTAGAATCCACAGAGAACTCAATCAATAGGAAAAGAAGAAACAACCCCATTTCTTTGTGGGCAAGAGATTTGCACAGAAACTTCTCTGATAATGACAAGAAAATGGCCAACGAACACATGAAAAAATGCTCATGATCTTTAATCATCAGAGACACGCAAATCAAAACCACTTTGAGATATCACCTCTCCAATAAGATTAGCCAGCATCACAAAATCCCAAAGCTGCAGATGTGGGCATGGATGCAGAGAGAAGAGAACACTTCTACACTGCTGGTGGGACTGCAACCTAATAGAGCCTTTTTGGAAAGAAGTATGGAGAAGTCTCAAGGAACTAAAAGTTGACCTACTGTTTGATCCTACAATACATTAGTAGGTATCTAACTACATGAACAAAAATCATTTTACAACAATGACATTTGTACTAGAATTTTTATTGCAGACCAATTCACAAAAGCCAAGTTGTGGAAGTAGCCTAAATGCCCATCAACCCATGAATGGATAAACAAATTGTGAGTATATGCACACTATGGAATACTTTGCACCCATAAAAAGAGGCAGACTTTACATCTTTTATGTTTACCTGGATGGAGCTGGAATATATTCTTCTTAGTAAAGTATCTCAAGAATGGAAAAAATTATCCAATGTACTCAGTACTTTTATGAAACCAATATATAAGCACTTACACTTTCATATGAATGATAAAGCACAAATATAGTCCAGAAAGAAAGAGGGGAAAAGGGGAAGAGGAAGAGGAAAGGGGAGTGAAGGGTGAGTGGAGGGAGGGTATTGGGTGGTATCTCACCTAATGTGCACCATGCAAGGCTACATTTTTTTTTTTTGGCAGTTTTTGCCCACGTCCGCGTTTGAACCCGCCACCTCCGATGTATGGGGCTGGCACCCTACTCCCTTGAGCCACAAGCACTGCCCGTCTAAGGCTACATTTCAAAACAACTAAGAGTAAACTAAATGTCTTACCACAAAAAAATATGTAAGTGATGTGATGGTTATGTTAATCTATTTGATTTAAGCATTCCACATTGTATATCAAATCATCACATTGTCCCCATAAATGTATACAGGTTATACTGCAACATGGTATTGGTACAAAATGAAGACATAGATTTATGGAACAGAATAGAAAACCTAGAGATTAAATCAGCCTCATATTTCCCTCTGACTTTTAATAATCCAAACAAAAGCATACACTGGGGAAAAGAATACCTATTTAATAAATAGTTTTGGGAGAACCTGTTAGCCACATATAAAAGCCTATAAATAGGCTCGGTGCCTGTGGCTCAAGCGGCTAAGGTGCCAGCCACATACACCTGAGCTGGCAGGTTCAAATCCAGCTCAGGCCTGCCAAACAACAATGCTGGCTGCAACCAAAAAAAAAAAAAAAGATAGCTGGGCATTGTGGTGGGCACTTGTAGTCCCAGCTACTTGGGAGGCGGAGGCAGGAGACTCACTTGAGCCCAGGAGTTGGAGGGTGCTGTGAGCTGTAATGCCATGGCACTCTACCCAGGGCAACAGCTTGAGGCTCTGTCTCAAAAAAAAAAAAAGCCTATAAATAACATTGTAAGATATCATTTTAATTATTTATTGTTAATAAAACAAATACAAACAATTTTTATATATTGACCCTGTATCCTGAATTTTATTTTATTTTTTGAGACAGAGTCTCACTATGATGCTCTTTGGTAGTGTGCTGTAGTGTCACAGCTCACAGCAACCTCAAACTCTTGAGCTTAAGCAATTCTCTTCCCTCAGCCTCCCAAGTAGCTGGGAATACAGGCACCTGCCACAACACCCAGCTATTTTTTGTTGCAGTTATCATTGTTGTTTAGCTGACTCGGGCAAGTTTCGAACCCACCACCCTTGGTGTATGTGGCTGGCGCTGTAACCACGTGCTATGGGCACCAAGCCTATATCCTGAATTCTTACTGAGTTCATATGATAGGTCTAAGCCTTTGTATTTTCTATATAAACAATCATATTGTTCGTGAATGTTGAGAAATTTACTTCTTCGTGCTTAGTATTTTGCCTTTTATTTTATTATTTCGTTATTATTTGAGGTAGGACTTTTAACACAGTGTTCAATAGAAGTGGTGAGAGTATAAATGTCTTAACACAATTAAGTGAGGCGAAGGCTAAGTTAACCGGTTGGATACAAACGTTCCAAATTCTATATAAAATCAGCATATTATACCCTATAAATGCATTAATGTACACAGTTATGACTTAATAAAAAAATTGTTAAGAAAAAAAAGAAAGTGTTCATTAGGTATAGTGTTTGTCCCTAGGTTATTTATTGATGTCTGTTAATAAGGATGAGAAAATTCCCTTTTATTCCTATATTTCGGCCTTTTTTTTTCCATAGAAGGTTGTTAGATGTTGTTAAAATTTCTTTGTGACTGTTGATATGACCATATAATTTTTCTCAATAATTTTGTTAATGTTATTTTCATATGTTAAACCAATTTTATATTCCTGGGATAAATCACACTAATAATCTACTATCCTTTTTGATATTGCTAGATTTGATTTACTATTACTGTGTTAAATATTTTTGTGTCTATGTTCATGATAGACAGGAGGTTATAGTTTTCTTTTAATATTTTTCTCAGATTTGGTACTAAGGCTACACTGGCCTCATTGGAATAACTCAGAAAACTTTTCTATTCTCTTTTATTTTATGAAACAGTCCTTGTAAAAATGGCATAACTTCTTTCATAACTGTGTTTGACATAATCATGCAGTTATACTTGGTAGACCAGACATTCTCTATTAATATTCAGTTGGGTATTTCTTCATGTGCCAATTTTGGTAAGGTGTGAAAAAGAAAAAGAATAAAACAGGAAAGAAAAATGAGAAACACAAAATCAAATGGCAGATCCTGGAATTATTGCTATTCATAATTACCTACAAATCCTACCATTGTCACCTTCTGTTCACTTGAACTTGGTGTAATCATGATTCCTCTCTTCTAACACAGAAAAGATGTACTTTTTACCTTCTCACATTATATTAGATGTCCATAGTAGAGTATGAATATTGAGAAGTTTAGTCTCTAGAGTCCTATACATGTGAGTTTGGATCACAGCTATACCACGTACTGCATTGTGACTTTGACAAACTTACTTCTTCTTTCTGTGCCTCAGTTTCCTCAATGGCAAAATGAATTATTTTGAAGGTTAAACAAGTGAATGCAAGTAAAGAGATCAGAAGAGTGTGTGGCACCTTGTAAACACATAGATACTATGTAACATTATCACTAAACTCTCAACACTGATCTTTTGAAACGGTTTTTGCGCACAGTGAATACGAAGGTAGACAAATTAGATAATGAGACAAAGGCAGCTATTTGTATTTTCTTCATGTTTGGGAATTAGGACAAACTAAGTTTAAATCATGACATAGCTACCAATTTCCTGTAAGCTTTTAGGCAAATTACACTACAACCTTAAATCTCAGATTTTCCAACTATAAAATATGAGTAATGTTAGTAAACGCATTACAAACATGTTGTGACGTTTAAAAGTTTGCAACACAAGTCATTTCCATAGAATCTTTATTAGTAGGTTCCCAAGGAATATCAGATCTCATTATTAACACTATTGATTTTATAGTAGATCATCAATACTTGCTATTTTGTTGATTTTTAAAAAGTTGTTAATTGTCAAAGGCATATAGCGTGAATTTTTGATAAATATTCTTATTCAAAACCCAACTCCTAGACTGTATCCATCTTTTTGTGTAACGTTGCATTTCCATAAATACAATTTCTGGCTCACCCAGTCCAAATTTCTTTTTTTTTTTTAATAAGTGAAATTGGAAAAATGCAAAAGTTTAATTTTGAGAATTAGTTACTCAAAATAAGATACACAACGAAAATTTCACCTTCATTATTTGAAATAACTTTTTCTTTATTTTTCTGTTTAAAGTTGATTCATAATGGAAATTTTTTAATGTTAAAGAATTTCAATACAAACTTAATATAAACTATTTCAGATCTTCTTAACAGGTAAGACACTGACTCAAAATACTTTTATAACATTTTTTTCAAGTATTGTCTAATATAGGTACAAAATTAACATTTACAATTACATTTTCTTGCATAATCTATAGCAAAAATATTTAAACCTTTAACAGAAAATACATTTTTATTTATTTATTTTAAGATAGAGTCTCAAAGCTGTTGCCCTGGGTAGGGTGCTGTGGCATCATAGCTCATAGCAACTTCCAACTCTTGAACTTAAGTGATCCTCTTGCTTCGGATTTTCTATTTTTAGTGGAGACAGGGTCTCGCTCTTGCTCAGGCTGGTCTCCAACCTGTGAGCTCGAGCAAGCCACCTGCCTCGGCCTCCCAGCGTGCTAAGATTACAGGCATGTTCCACAGCACCCGGCCAGAAAATACATTTTTTAAAAAGCAAATATTCGTACATTTTAATTCCACCACTAAAGTAATATCCTGTACACAATTTTTAGAATAGTTGATGTCTTTGAGATGGATAATGTACAGTTTCAGTAAAAGTAATACAACATGAAGCTGCTGCTCTCACAGATCACTGTAGTAAAAAGATATAAATGCAATACTATGTCATAAAAACAGTATATATCTTCTGAGAGTTTACAAACTTTGTACTAAATTAAAGTATACAATTAGAAAAGACCAATAAACACACTCATGAGTGCCAATTTTTTTTTAAAAAGTCAGCTATATCCTTGCTATATCTTAAATACTGTAAGAGGCCATGTCTGAGAGTATGTACTTTAAAATATACAGTCAGCATAAAATAACTCTCAAACTCTCAAATGACTTGGCAATGAAAAATGGTGCATGTTTTATTTTTGTAACCAAGCTTGAATGTATCCATACTTTAAGCTTAAAAAAAATGTCAAGGAGGCAGAAAGAAAAAACAAACAAACAAAAAAAAAAGAGATCCCCCTTGGGCCGGTGCATTTTAACTTGTACTTTTTTTTTTTTTTTTTTTTTAGTTAGCCTTAACAGGCTGGAATTGCTGGTTAGAATACTGCATGTTATTTAAGCTAAAATTCAAGCCATCTACAAAAGAATTCTCCTTGAGGCCTCCATAGGCTCCAAACACATCAAAGGCATTACTGTACTGGAGAGAACTGAGGTTAAGAGGGCTTTCATCTGGGAACATTCCATCGGTACTACTACCTTGACCCTGCATATGAGGAAAAATAAATTCCTTGGCGTTGGGAGAAAGCGCAGAGGTTTGCTGCTGCTGCTGCTGCTGGTGCTTCTGCTGCTGCTGCTGCTGCTGCTGCTGCTGTTGCTGTGGTGGCAGTGGCTGCTGTGGCTGCTGCTGGCTACTCGGGCCAAACCCATAGAGAGAGTGCGTTGAGGCGATGGCTTTCTGCTTCAAGATGTCATTCACATTCAAGCCGAAGTTGAAAGAAGTACGTGCAAACCTGTTGCTACGGCCACTGTTCTTCATTTTGGTAGAGCCAAACTTGGTGGCAGCAAAAGTGGCGGTGGTAAAGGTTAAAGGCTGAGTGTACCAGGGCATGAAGGCATAGTTTACAGCAGCATAGTGACCAAAGGCAGGCGATGGTGAGCTGCCCATTAAATAGGCCGGGTCATGTACCGGCATAAAAACCTGGGCCTCTGGGTTAAAGCTGTTTTTGATGTCCTTGTCCAGCTCACATCCATTTTCATTAGTATCATCCACATAAAGCACTCTCACTGGTCCCCTTTCACCAATTTGATAGGAAACTTCAAAGGGGTCGATCCAAACACTAAGGTCCTGTGGCAGATTGCCACGAACATCATCAATGTCCAGACCACTCTCTTTGGATGCTTGTTCAATCACTGGGTCCACTTTCTCCCCTATATGGATACATCTAAACCCTGATCCTTTGTATGGCTTTTCAGGATACCAGTGCCCTTCGTATTTCTTCTTAAGAAGTCTTCCAAGCTCTTCACCAAGAATGTTGACCCGTCTCCTGGGTAGCTTATTGTATAAATAGGAAATAATAAAATTGAGTGCAACTTGGATTTCAAGCTTCATAGCTGCTATGACCCAAAGTTAGATTTGTTTCAACGCTCCCACAAGAAAACAAAACAAGAAAGGAAAGTGTTCAGTTCGTGGCAGGGAAACAAATTCTCAAAGTGCTGGTACTGGTAGATTAACCTTCACCTTGAGTGATCTTTGATCTTGTTCGGGCTTCTTCGGGGCTGCTTCCTTCAACAGCCCGCCGCTGGGCGAGGGAAAGCTGCGGCAGCGCGGGGACAGCGAAGGCTCGGAGCGGAGCGTCGAGCTGGCCGAGTGCGAGACGTGGCCGCCGCCGGGCGGAGGACTGAGGCCTCGGGCGGGCCTCGGGAGCTCGCTGCTTCTGGCTGGGGATGGCGGGGACGGGGCTCAGGCGAGCGCGTTCACTTCCCACAGCCCGTGCCCGGCCCAGCGTCCCGGTACTCGCCCTCTTCGCGCTGGGCCAGAGCTTCACTCCTCCTGCCGTGGCGCGCACCCCGCCTCTGCCTTCCGTCTCCTCCTGCCTCCCATGCCCTCCGTCGGGGTGCGCGTGCCCGCCCGCGTCACAGAGCTCTGGGCGGCGTAACCATTTCCGGCCCTCCCCGCCCCCCACCCCAGAATGTGACATTATTTTTAGAAATACAGATCAAAAAATGTATTCTTCCCCCCCAAACTGCTAATCCTTTTATAATACTGGCTATCATAATCCATGGACAACCAACTTTCTATCTTTTGAGTATTTTAGCCACACTAGTGAGATAATGAGAATTAATTGGTAGTTATGAATTTTTGAAATGTACGTTTGAAAAAAACTGACCATCACCCAAGGTCAACGAACCAAGTCATTAGCGAGCCCTCATTAGTTAGCGGTGACCTCTGACAGTATTCGTTGTTAATTTGCCTTTTGAGGTCTTAATTGTGCTTATGTGGCTATGATTTCTCGGTATCTGGATATCATACATTTCACTGTAAACAGTGAAATCTCATTCAAAGATAGATTTCAGAAGTCACATTATAATGAAACTTTCAAATGCTATACTGTGTACTTGAAGGCTTTAGAATTAGGCACTAACACAATAAAGCATTTTATCCTCAAACATTTGGAAAGTTAAACTTTATTTTTATAAGTATATTAATAATTTTTGATTTGATATCTGAAAATCTCACTTTTTATCTGTCCTCAGTAATACATGAGCTCAGAGTTGTTTTTTCTAAAATGGGAATGAGTAGGCACGAGCCAAACCAGTGATTCTGGTAGGGACCCTTTTATAAAAAATATTTTTTCAAGATACCTGCCTTAGAATAGAAGTTCTGTCCCTGCTCTAGACTGAAGTTTTGCCTAGTTCAAGGTTAAAAGCCTCATATGGAAATTTAAGCATCATTTTTAAACACAAGGCTTGGCCTGCTTTAGCCCTAACTCTTACATACATTAGCATGTAGAAATTTCATATGTTTTGAAATTCATGTATGAGTGTTTTTCTATATTTTTATTCCCAGGTTTAGATATTGTTAAATTATAGTCATCAATTATCAGGTCTCAAGGATGTATCTTACCTCAATAATTACTTGTATATTTTAAACAAGCTTTCATAACAATACTAAGTTCAAATATTACATAAAAATCCTTAACTTATTTAAAGAGTTGCAATGTTTTGTGTTATTTTAACCAACCAAATATTAATATGTTCTCTAGTAAGTGCTAGGAGAATTATAAGTCCTTGTCATGACTGTTCTGCTTAAGAAGATACTTAAGATGTTCATAAATATTTCATAGGAGCACAGAGTCTTAGAATTTCTAATTACAAACATAATTTCTTGAAAGGTGGAATATAGAAGTGATGTATTAGAGGTAGAGGGTATTTTTAGAGGTTTCTATAAAACATAGTTGCAATTTCCATTTTACAATCTTGGGCTATTAATTGTAGTAAACAAGATTGTTGTTCATTTAAACTATTCTTGAATATTCTACTGTGTGCCAGGTACTTTTGTAGGGTCTTAGGACAGAAAAATAAATGAGAAAAAGTCACAAGTTTTGAAATTATATCTACTACAGTTTAGATTTCATTGGTATAAAATACTGTATTTTTCTTGTCATAAACAAACATTTTCAAGTCATGTGTTTATATGTCAGTTGTACTTTCTCTCCACTGGGAATGGAATTCCCCTTAAATAAAGTTGGAAAAACTACCCATAAAGAAATCACACAGTAAATAAAATGTATTTTTAAAAAACCCTAAGTTTTAGAAATACTGAATAGATTCAAAGTTTGTTTTTCCTCACCTGGTTTCTGCTTTCTGCCACTTCATGTCTTGCTCTTTTTCCAATAGGCATCTGCTTTTTCTCCCTCCTTACCACTACTGGTGCAAGCATGACTTCCAGACATACAGATTTGTCATACTTCACTTGTTTTTGAGGATTCCAACTTGGCTGGATGTCTTTTAATCTCCAGACTGGGGTTCAATCCAGGTTTCACAGTGAGCATGTCACCCAGAGAATGTGCCAGTACCAAAGTGAAAATGATCAACCAGTCATCACTACCAAGTAAAAAAGACAATAGACACAACATGATATTGGTCAATTCACATGTAGATCTTTAGATGTTAGAAAGTATCACACAGTCGATGGTAAGTAAATAACAACAGGTATAGAAGTTGTAGTACAGATTAAATCAGAAGTATGTCAACATTTATAGAAATATCTGATATAATACTTATTTAAACTTCTCAAGAAAATTAAATGAGATGACAACATAGAATTTATTTAGTTTGAAAAAACCATTGATATGAAAACCGATTTCAAGTTTAAGATAAAATAGGTACATAACGAAGGAGATACAAAAACCTATAAACTGGAAACTACAAAACATTGAAGGAAGAAATTGAAACACAAATAAATTGGGTGATGTTCATGGGTTGGAATAATTAATATTGTTACAATGTGCATGCTACCCAAGGTGATCTACAGATTAAATGCAATCTCTATCGACATTCCAATGACATTTTTCATCAAAATAAGAAAAAAATCTGAAATTAATACAGAACCACAAAGGATCCTGAGTAGTGAAAGTAATCTTGAAATAAAAAGACAAAACTGGAGGCATCACACTACTAACCACAAAGCGCCCTGGGGTGTCAATGTAACCTTGAACTAAAAGAACAAACCTGGAGGCATCACATTACTTGACTTCAATATATGATACACAGTAATGGTAGACAAAATAACATAATATTAGCATAAAAACAGATACATAGATCCAGGGAACAGAATAGAGGTCACAGAAATGAACCTATACTGGAGAGCAGGAGGTTGGGGAGATGTTGGTGAAAAGATCCACAATTTCAGCTAGATAGGATTAATAAGTTCAAGAGATCTATTGTACAATGTGGTGACTACAGTTAGCAGCAATATATTATACTCCTGAAATTGCAAAGAAAATAGATTAGAAGTGTTCTTGATTTCACTACAAAAATTATAAGTTTATGAGATAATTCACACACTAATGAGCATGATCTAGCCATTCAACAAGGTGTATCTATTTCAAAACATGTTGCACATTATAAATATATATTTTTATTTGTCAAATTAAAATTGAATAAATAAAAGTTAAAGTAAATAATCAGCATAGATTATTGCAATGAGACATTGCCTTTGTAATCAGAAGTCTAAACTGTTCATGGTCAATTCTTAAATATTGAATAATAAAATACACCTGGGGTATTTTTTTTTCCATAACTTAAAACAGAGTTGGTCTTATTTAGAACAGAAAGAGGCTTATAGTGATTCTCTAGACTGACATGTAAAACGGGATATTTTAACTTACCAGTTTCAAAGATCAAAGAAACTGAGCAAACACAAGATAAGTCTGCTGGAGTGGGGATTTAAATTTGTAGAACCTTTCTACAATGTTCAATACTTAAATTATTTTAAATCTGCATACACTCTGACTGGTAAACTCACTACCAGGGTATATGCAAAGAATATTTGCCCTGCAAAGAAGGTTCTCAGCTTCCCAAGGAAATAATTGTAAGATGTCTTTCCTTAGGTAATAGCTCTCCTTCTCTATACAGGGGGCAGGGGGAGTGTGACTTTTGGGAGAAGAGACAAAAAGCTATGGACCCATTGCAAGCTACTCATTACTTCTGGCCTCCATAGACGTCCTTGAGCTGGACGGAATTTATTCTGCTGACACTGCTCCCAGTGGAACATTGTGCAAAAATGAAATGAAACAAATAATCCTGATTTGATTATTGTTCTAAAAACAATGTTGAATCTGTTGATATACAGAGTTTAAAGAACATTTAGTTCTTTTTTTGTCCAATTAATTCACTTAATAGATAGGAGAAATCAATAGATAGGAGAAATCTAACTTTTCCTTAGAGAAGGAAAAGTTTTCCTAAATACATACGAAATGAGTAATTGACCTGAGAATTGAATATAGGTTTGTTCTAATTCTAATGAAGTGCATTTCTCCCCCCCCCACGGTGTCACTTTTCCTGTATTTTTCACTAAGTTAAATAATGCATCAGCTGGTATACCCTGTAAGGGCGGGGATATGGCTTTAATACTTTTTACTGAACTACATATATAGCACAGTGTGCGTCACAACACAAATGTTTGCCGAAATGTTATCTTAATAAAAGAGTCACCACTAGAGTGGTGACAACCAAGAGAAATGACACAGACACAGACAAAAAATGTTATTTTGAACCTTGAGTGTGTTCTTAGATGGAAAGTAGCCCAGCAGGTGAAGAAGTAGCCAAGGAAGTATAAAAGTATGTCACAGTCGAAAGGAACCCAGGTAGGAACTTGAAGAACTAGTTCATATAGTACCAGAGAGCAGCACCCTGTTAACTCTTTTTGCAACATCCTCATGTTTGACTCTTGTAACTGTATGCCTCTGGAACGTGATTACAGTCATCTCGTATTTTGAAAGAATTTTTTATCACTGGTAAATATTTGACCTTTTTAATGACTATCTTGACAAAACTGTAGTTCCATTTTTTTTTTTTTTTTGATGAAAGCAACTCAGGAACTTTCCATCATTCTGCCCATGCCATGAATGAGCAATTGTGTAGTAAGCATTTCTTCACGTTGATGAGAAAAGTTGTCTGGAAATATCGTGTTCTCAAAAAAACATTACATAAACAAGTCTTAGGCTTATAATACTTGGGATACCTGTGGTCAGAAAATAATTGAAGTTGTCGGATCTTCACTAAAACTCTGATAGGTTACATCAAATAGATTCCTCCCAGGGGGAATTTAGCCTTCACCAAGGTTACTATATAATAGACTATAAATTAAGTAAGGATACTGAGATAGCTGATGACAGCAAACCAATATGATTCCTATATGTGTGTATTATTTCTTTTTTTCTCTTTCTTTTTAGAGAGAGTCTCACTATGTCACAATGGGTAGAGTGCTGCGGCATCATAGTTCATAGCAACTTTAAACTCTTGGGTTCAAGTGATTTTGTTGCCTCAGCCTCCTGAGTAGTTGGGACTATAGGTACATGCTACCAGGAAAGGCCAGTTTTTTCCCTCTAGTTTTAGTAGAGATGGGGTCTCACTGTTGCTTCGAGTGGTCTCAGATTCCTGAGATCAAGCAATCCACCCTCCTTGGATTCCCAGAGTGCTAGGACTAAAGGCATGAGCCATCATGCCCCACCTATGAGTGTATTATTTCAAGATACCATAATTAGCAGTCACTAACAAAGACACTTAGGGTGATCATTTCTACTTTCTAGCTATTTACCTTTATATGAAAATTTGATTGTTTCTAAAGAAGTTGAGAATATAAAAGACATGTTGTTCATCTTCCTAAAAGGTACAGGGAGGAACGTAGGACACTCATATTCTATCTATTTCTCATTTTTTTACTGCTGCTAAAAATCTTAACAGGTAAGAAAATTGATGCTAATACATTTAAGTTTAAGAAAAGGCTCATGAGCTACTGTATTTATAAGCCTCATGTGAGCTGCTTGAAATTCAGGAATATCTGCTTCAATTTGCTTTCCAATTGTAAGGAATATGTATCTTTTATTCACCAACTTCATTCAAATACTTTGGAAGTAAACAGTTTCATTAATAAAAATGAGAACAACTTAATAGACATGGCTTAAATTATTTGGGTAGAGATCTATATAGTTACAGAAACCAATTAAACGTCCAGTGACATGTAATCTGATAGAATGGTGAAATAGTGCTTGAAGCAAACATATTCCATAAGGATTTGGGTCAATTACATATCATTTGACATTTTCAAAATAAATTCTTTCCTAAGTGGAAAGTGATAAATTTGGTTTATAGTAATTATACATAGAGCATATAATTAAAATGTAATAACTTTTCAACTCTTAAAAATGAGTTCTATTTGGAATTTAACATTGTAGCAACTTGGAGATAGAATAAAATATAAACTTATTTTTAAACATTTTCTGGAAATTCTAATTAAAGGAAGAATATGGTTCTGAAGCTAAAATATATCAATAATGTAATGGAAATCTCAGAAGACTGAATAAGTAATACAGAAAAGAGAGATCAAAGATATTTAATGTTATAAAAAATATCTTCCACCCTTATCTCCTCTATATTACATAGAGGGGAAGAGTTGCATCAACCATAGTCCTTTAAAATAGCAGTTAAGCCAAAAATAATTCATACTTATGTTCTTGGAATTCACAACTTTTCAAGTGAAATATTGAACTATAACTTAAATAGGACCTTTATAAATAATATCAATTAAATTCAATTTAATTAGTACTTATTGAATGCTTGCCAGGAGGTAAGCAAACCTTGATATATATATATACACACACAAACACACACACATACAATAAGATAAAGGTTTCTGACCCCGAGATGATAATGGGAGTCTCAAAAGGAAACCAGATGTGTAAACAGATCTTGTTGAAAAGGTAATGACTACTCTATATATCAACATAGTGTTACATGGGTACAGATGAGGAATTCATACAGTTTGAGGGTATCAAAGGAAGCTACAGAGAGAAAACACCTGAAATTGGCCTCTAGAAAGTAGTTAACCAGGTATGGAAGCAAGGAAATGACATTCTAGGAACATGACATAATGACTAAGGACATATCAGGACTTAGTGTGGTTAAAGAAGAGGTTAGATGGAGCTTATGACACTGATTCTCAAACTAGAGACTAAGAATTAGTTCCATCATCTCATGTGGAGTTAAATGAAAATAAATTATTGTTAAATCTCACTTCTAAAGAGTCTCCTGTTAAAACTGTGATGTGGCTTTAGCATCTGTTTAAAACCTTCTCTTCTAATTATGATGTTTGATATTTTTTATTCAGTGGATCTAGAATTGTGACATTTTAAAGAAACATTTTATTTTATTCTTATGAAGGTGGTCCCTGGTCCATATTTTAGAAAACTTGGCCTAAAATGTTGGAAGGGAAAATGACTTGAATTGAGGCATAAACCCAGATCAAGGCTAAAATGTGGAATATTTCATATTTTATGCTAAGGAGATTGTTCTTTATTTTTGGTTGTATTTTGGTCTTTATTTGAGCAAAGAGAAGTTACCAAAAACACAGTCGTTTAAAATAACAACCAGTTATTTCATTCACAGTTCTGAAGATTTGCTCAGCTGGATGTTTCTTCTGATCTTGGCTAGGCTCCCTCATGCATCTGTGCTCAGATGTGGGTCAGGTGCACAGCTTTGCTTATCTTTGCTGTCTCTCCAGTCTCTGGTGCTTCAACTAGGACAACTAGGCCGACTAAGCTCTACCCTATGTGGTCTCATCCTCTAGGGTCTAGCTTATGTTTGTTGAAGTGAGATCAAGAGGATTCAAAAGAGTAAGGACACACACACAGAGCTCTTGAACATTAATTATGCCACATTCTTTTGGTCAAAATAAGCTACAAGGCCACACAGATCAAGGAGTGGGAAGGTAGTCTAAATCTTCATAAGAGGAGCTTAAGAGTTGTGTTGTAAAGGGACATGGGTTAAAAATGAGTCTTGATAAGAGCCATCATTGCCTACCAATTTAGCACAGTAGTCATCACAGGTCTTTCCATTTGTTTGTTTCCTTCTCATTTTCACAGGTAAAGTACATAGTGGAGTCTCTACCACAAGTTAGAAATTCAGTAGATGATTACTACTTTTTCCTTTTCAATTTACCCAGGATAGAGATGTTGGCATAAGATTCTTTCAGGACCATTCCAATGACAGTCCAGTCAAAACCCAATTTGAAGAAGTGGAGGCTGAAAACAGAAAAATGAATTTTAGCATTTTAGAAATAACACATGAGAAAGAGAAGAAGGCAGAATGAAGCAATGAGAAAGGGAAATAAATGGATTTGAGAGCTACTTCTTCCTATGTTCAACTACTCAGCCTGGCAGAGTTGTTGAGAATATGAACCACAGACAGATGTAGACACATCCCGTTCAAATCCTTCCTTGGCTCCATACTATTAATATCACCTTGATGAAGAAATTTAATGTATATAATCTCCAATTTCTTCAAGTGTAAAATGAAAATCAGAGCAGTGTTTTGTCGTCTTTATTAGCATTCTGTAATAATTAGCCAATAATTTAATCCTGATAATTATGATGATAAATTAAATCCTAGAGCTAAGGATGTGGACATAGCATGTGACACATTATGAACATACTAAATTAAAGTTATTGGCAAACTTCAAGACTGGAATTAGGAAATGACAAAGGTGCAAATTGAGACTCATTCCCAGACATCTTAGTTGTATAACTGATTACCCGGCAGAGCCATGTCTTGCAATTAGGAAAATAGGAAAACCAGTGATCTTGAAGAGGGGAAAATGTCAGTAGTTTAGACCTTTAAGTTAAAGGGAAGGCACGCAAGTGTAAAGTCTAGAGCTCTGCAAACACCGTGTGCAAAAAAATAATCATCCTAATAGATAATTTTTAAGCTATAGGAGTGTATAAAATACATCCTAAAGAAAGTATACAAAGTAATATTCTAACTTAAAAAAAAAACTATGACTTCTTCTGACAATTATATATTTCTCTCCAATATTGCTTTCCTATACTTATATCACCTTCTGACCAATATAGGCATATCTTATTATCCTATGGGAGTTTATTTTCCACTTATCTGTATCACCTAAAAAATTGGAATATATGGTTGCCTGGGCAGGAGATGTGGGGGGAAGTTGTGAGAAAGGACTGAACTTCACAGTGTGTTTGGATTTGAATGTACTAGAAAACTTCTACATATATTTTTATGTGCTGTGTTCCCTTCTGCCTTCCTCGCGGTACCTTGCAGGGAAAGTCAATAACGTCTGTTGACCTAAATGATGACAAAGACATAGGCTCTCCAAATTAAAAATAAAATTCAGAAATAGCAGAGGGATTATAATTCGGGATATGCTGATTATGAAGTTTTACAGACTTATCAAGGGAGGCTGAGGCAAGATAAAACTTTTGACGGTGAAAAGGAGTACCTTTCGGTTGTTTCGAAAACAAAATTCATTGATTACAGGGGCTTATCCTGGACCTTGTAGCAAAAGTTCTTCAAAGAAGCTACACTGACTTCAATGTTGCCTTTTAGTAAGGCTACTTCCAAGGTTGTGGTTAGGACTGGCTGTTATCAGAAAGACCTCCCCACAGAAATAGCTTTAACTGCAAGGTTGTCATTTTGGCAGCATTGTTTGGTGGTTAACAATTTCTGTTTCAGGCAAATATGCATCTGGGCCCTACCTCCATGGCCTCCCAACTTTGTTTAATTGTTTAACACATCAGATTCTATTTTGAATCTGATTACTTTTAAACACAGAGAACTTTAAATTCTTAAAGTATTTATATTGACAAGATTATTTTATCTCAAGATACTTATTGAATATCATATCCATAAAATATCCATATTTTCTTTTGACTTTAGCTAAAGCTGAACAAAATGTTTTCTTACTTCCCGGTACCTTCACTGCCACAATATCTATTAGTTATCTACTGGCACGTAATAAATTACCACAAACATGATGACTTAAAAATACACATTTATTATCTCAGTTTCTGTTTGTCAGAAGTCTTGACATGGTTAAGCTACAATCTCTGGTTTGGGATCTCACCAGACTGCAGTCAAGATGTGAACTGGGCCACATTTTTATTTGTAGGTATAGTTGGAAAAGAACATACTTGTAAGTTCAGTCAGATTGCTGACAGAATTCATTTCCTCATAGGGAAAAGACTGAGAGCTTCCTCTTTTTATTTCAGCTGGAAGTCTTTGTTAGCTACAAGAAGACTCCTTGGCTTCCCCGCCATGTATCCCCTTGCATAAGCAGTCCACAATCAGACATCTTTCTTTCTCAAGACCAATAGTACAAGAGTACTGACTGAACTGAATACAAGTTCTAACTGGCTAGCAAGAGTGTCTTGTATAGTATTATGTAATCACCTTGGCCATAGTCTGTTATTCAGAAGTATGCTTCATATCTGACCCAAACTGTAGTGGAATTTAGTATAAACACTTTGTACAAAGATGTGGAAGGCAGAAGTTATAGGAGGCCAATTTAAAATCTGTCAAGCGCACTAGATATTATCATACTTTTCCCAAATTTAACACTTATTAGTCATGGTTTTAATTTACAATTCAATTTTCACTCATGTTGCCTTGATAATTAAAATAAGCTTTAAAAGAAAAAGTGATCAACAATATTAAATGTCATGTACAAAAAATAAATAGCATAGTTCATAGTTCTCACTAAAATTAACCAGAAATTACTTAGAGCTTTTTCTGCACTGAACTGGAAATTAACCAGTTATCAAAATCATTTCAAGATAAGTTGTGTTTCACGATGTTCATGAGACTGCTCTCTGGGGCCAGAATGCCTGAGTTTGAACACTGGCTCTGCTGTTAATAAGCTATGTGACTTTAGGGAGCCACTTAGGAGACTCAGTATTTTTCATGTAAAGTTTGCATGGCATTAATGAGTGTTTAAACTTACTGAGAACTTTCTATTTTCCAGACTTTTTCTAAGCAATTTAACATGATTTAATGTTTTTAGTTCTTATGGTAACCTCATGAAACACACATGTTGAGCATTCATTGGTTAGGTATAATGAGCATGAAATGAGTTAATTTAAGCAAAAGCTACAGAACAGTGCCTTGCATAGAAGAAACACTCAGAAACTAGCAGTTAGCATTATTATTATAAAATTAATAATATTAGACTCACATTTAGTGCTCTGCGTAATACACCAACTATAAAGCAATGTGAAACCTCAAAAAGATTACTGATAAAATAAAACATAAACAGGAAAAAAGTGAAACTCAGTATCATAGATATTTCATTAAGTAGCATGTGTTATGGCGAAGGTCAGAGAATCGAGGGACTTCTAAAAGTGGCAAGCCACAAATTGTTTTAAACAATTTGCATTTTGATACAGAGGAAAATGACCAATTGGAAATTGCCAACTAATGTGAAAGGCTAATGTCCAGCAATGAGTTTAACAATATATTTAACACAGAGAAAGAGGTGTGCATGCTGGACAGGAAATTTCACACCAGGATAAGGTTGCCTGTGAACGTCTATTCATTTAGATAACTTTCTTGGTATTACCTATTCAGAGAACAAAATGATTTATCATAATGAAAACTGTGTATCAGTAAGATCATTAACAAATGCTTGGAAGGAAACAAGCGACTCCCCTTCCGCCTTCATTGCCTCTCCTTTACCACCAATCCAGTCTCAAGGCCCACCTTGTGTACAGTGCCTCTCCAGACATCTACAAACTCCTGGAATTTCTGCTATCATTAACCATATGAATATATAGAGCCTTGCATTTTTAGGTAAATTATCAAGTATATTCATAATGGTTTTCCATAAGAGGGCAGTCTCCTGACTGGAGACAAACCCCAGTTTATAGCAGAAAAGGACACTAGTGTTTATCAAGCACCTCATACACTTCCGCCATTATGCTAAGCATGTTCACACTTTTTTTATATTTAATACTCACCACCACCATTCAGTGTAAATGTGTAAAATCCAGAGTCCAGTGATACTGTTATACTGATTAGAACTGTTTGTGCTGATGATATGTACACAGTATACCTTTTCGTTGATTTATCTAAATTTATGATGACAAAAATGACAAGAAATGGAACTTACAGCTCATAGCTCTTTGTGCCACATCAGCACAGACAACATGATCCTTAAGTTATTAAACCCCAATAATTTCCAACTGGATATGTGTCAGAAATGATGGACACGATTAAACTCAGGAGGCATGAAGCCGCCATCCAGGTTCTAAGCTTCTTGGTACACACCAGGAATCATGAATGATGTTTTAGTGAACATTTCTTATATCCAGACACTCCTCCTAAGTGCGTCAATTAATTCATTTAACTCTCACAACAACTTCATGAGGTGGGTACTATTACCAACTTCAGGAGAAAACTTGTCCTAGGTGGCGACTTAAAAGTTTCACTTCAGGTGACTTTTTGGCTTACTTGAGAATTTCTGCTTCTCCCTGCCTCCTGCTCCAGCCCTTTGGATACCAACAGTCAAATTATGGAAAGAAGTGTTTTCTTTTATCAGTATATCTTTACATATAATGTATTTACTCATCCTCTGCTTAGCAACATTGCTCAAATAACAGACAGTATCTAGTTTCAAAACATGAGGAAAATTACCCACTTGTTTGTACATCAGTCTATAAACCCATAGAATATCAATGAAATTCTATCTATTAATATCTTCTCCTTACAGGGAAATTATTAGTATGAAATTAGATTCTGACTATATAGGTATTTTAAGAAATTTAAAGCTGGTCTACATGGGTAAAGATTAACCAAGTGGCATATTTTCTAAATTAAAAAAAAATTTCCTCCTGGCTGCTTTTAATTTTTTTTTCATTAAGAACTACATTTACCTCAAGAAGATAATTGTTCTTTTTTTGTTTTTTTTTTTCCCTGCCTCTTTATCAGACAAAACTTTTTGTACCTTCCTTTATCTTGTCCTTCCTGCTTCTTCCGTCTTAGATAATACTTAGTTCAAGAGAAAACAGATTTATTTTGGTATTACTCATATTCGTTGAAATGGAAGCCACAGAAAACATGGAAAGGTAGGGGGGAGTGTGGGACTTTAGAAAGTACAAACTAATGTTCAGAGTGCAGCACAACAGGGAGCAGCAATTCAAGAAAAGAACTTGAGTATTCTTAGCAGCAGCAATAGAAGACAACCCATACCTGGCCCAACACAGAGTAAAACATTCAAAAGACTCAAGTGTAACACAGAGATTAGGGAGCATCAATCCCAAAAGTGAATGTGTAGTAGTGCTGCTGTGACTTCAGAAAGTTGTATCTGACAAGGACAACTGCACTTTCTAAATTTTCAAGCTATAATTAAACATGCATGGACATAGTACTTGCATAGAATACTCAGAAATAATGATTCATCATGTTTCTTCCACAACGAATTTTTCTTTATATTTTTGATGGATCTTCTGCATTAAGGCACCAAGTTGTTGGGATGCCAACTCTCTTTCTTTGTAGCTTATCAATGTGTTACGAGAGGCATTATGCTAAAAATAACAGTGAAGTAAACATAAGCCTGATGATTGCAAACAACACTGAGCCCATCAACATTTGTTTGCTTTCCCTAGAGATGGCTGTATTGAGACAGATATTTAACTTAGAGACTTTATGATTTGAAGGATATGAGCTCTTTCTGTATTGCTTCTAAAATATATGCAAAAGTTTTATCCCAGGGTCTACATGGCTTAGGTGGGTTGAAAAAATGCTTAGGATTTAAAGTAAATAAGATATTGTCCAGTTTACAGATATAAACATTGAGGTTCAGGTTGCTTAAGAATCTTAACATTAAAAGCCAATATAAGGTTACCACTTTCTTTGATACCTTGTGCAATTTCGAAGTTCATGTTCAGTTTGGCAATGGATTGCATAGAAAAGGAGAAACATCACAAATCCAGCAATAAAAATAACTAAAAGAACGGCTAATGGATTTCATGAGAAGTACAATTTAAAAAATCTGATAGTCTTCTTTACTAGGAAGAGTTAATACAGAACAAATTACCTATACTTCTATGTCTTGCCAGTAACTAAAACAGAGGGCATTGTTTTCAGTAAAAGAAAAAAAAATAAAATACATTAAGATGTCAAAAATATTATATACTGCTTGACAGCAGAAACCCTAGAGAAAAGGACCAATTAACATGTCTATTCCTGGAATATTTCAAGCAAAATAGGGATTGGACACTTTTAAACCTGCCCAAAGAGCCATAGCTGGAGCACAGACTTTCCCTATGGCTCTTTCGGCTTTATGATGCCATGATTCTGTTACCTATTATTTGGCTAATTAAAAAGTCCATAGTGTTTGTGATCACTCTACTTGTACCTCACAGTAGGATAGTAGATATGTAGCATTGAAATCTCTTGCCTTTTGCATGTGGTTAATATTAATACAGTGTAATGAGATACTTTGTTCCTATTTTGATTTTAGAGATCTAATAATAAACTGTGTGCTCAAGCAGCGTTGGTGAAACTATTTTTCTCCTAAATGCCATATATTTAAGGAAGATCCATTTAGACACACTCATTTCCATAAGGTTTCTTCTCACACTCCTCACAACCGAAGTTATTAGATATTAATGACATAATCACTCAATGAACCAAGATTTCCCTCAAGTCTTAGCTTACAAAGAGTGAAAAAATAAGGATATTTCATTACACATAAATATCTTTTTTTTTCAGTGATCTTCCTTTAGCAGACTTTTCCCTCTGGTAAACTCTGTAGAGATGTATTGGTTTACAACTGAACTTATTTCAATCCTTATTTAGTTCAGTTAATCTGTTGTGAGAATTTCTTTGCCTTTCAAAGTTCAAAGCTCACTCTTCAACCTGACTGCTTACCTGCTCTTAGATTTCTCTATTGTATAAAACCTACAAAATTAAAGAACACTGTCATAGACCATAGAACATAGGAGTCAACAATTGCAGGAAATAATAAATGTATCATCTAAAAAGTAACAAAATAAAGGAAAGCAGATAAGTGGTACACTGAGACCTCAAGGTGACTAAGACTGCTTGAGAAGCATATGAAGTGAGAAGAGGAAGAAGCCTGTGAACCAGTTTTGAAGAAATTCAACATTAAAGTTTTATAAAAATTACACTGAATAAAATGAGATAGTTCTAGCTCTGAAGAAGAGAAATGAATATACTTGTGAAATATATTTATTCAGAAAAGGAGATCAAACTTTAATAGTTATCTCAGACCTTTTATCATATAAAAAAGCAAAGAAAAACTCAATAGGAAATTAAAATACCAGAATGCTATTTTAAGTGGTATTTGAACTAATAACAAAGCAATTACTGCAGAAACTGAATACACCATATAGCAATCTGTTTAAGCCTTCTCAACTGGTATTCCTGTAGAAGATATTGGAAAATTTATAATAAAATAACATGCAAAAATACATGTGAGAATGAGAAATGTGAGATTCAGAGTGCTCATCTCAGGTAGGTACAAGCACAGGAATAAGATGGGGAAAGGCATACATGCCTGTGTTAGTGATCTCCAACACTTTTCTACTTCTCATACGGAGTAGTGAATCTGTGGGTATATATCAGGCAATGTATACATGGAAAAAATACACACATACATACGCATAAGCCATTGTGGAGAGTGGAGAGCGATTCATGAACCAATTAATACGACTTATTCAACTCCTTATACTTGAAATCAAGTAAGAAATACTAGTCATAAAATGAATCCATGAAAATATTGAACATTGGAACTTTGAAGCCTCCTCTGTGCTCTGCAAGAATACACCCCCACTCTCTTTCATTATCCTACATTTTATGTTAATTGCTCTTTACATTTCTTCTGTTTTTTCCCAAATATGTGTGTGTTGCTGAATTTTTCAGTTCTTGACTTTTACAAGATACTGAATACAAAAGCTGTATTTTTCCGTTTTTGACTTTTATAAATTGAAATCATAATGAATCTATTTTTCTGTGACTTAATTTTCCTCAATCTCATTTCTTGTAGATACATTAATATTAATGTGTGGATATGCAGTTCATTGTTTTCTATTTTATGTAGCATTCCATCATATGAATATGGTATTTATTTAGCCATTCTAATACCAGTAGACATCTACCTTGTTTCCAGATTGAAACTTCTATGAACAAGTTGTTTCGAGCATTTTCTACACATCTCTGGCAGTATATATGCAAAAGTTATTACAGAGAAATATGTATGCGTGTGTGTGTGTGAAATTGATAGAAAGGAAGGTTTGCTCATCTTCATCTTTAACAGATGATAGCAAATAATTTTTCAAAGTTGCATTGCCAGGATTGTCGGTGGGCTAGAGCTGGCACCCACCACTTTCTGCACTGTGCTGAGTTCCAGCAGGCCCACACAGCCCCTGAAACAATGTATCACTTCCTCCCAGGAAGCCGCAGACCTGAGCCAGCCTTCTGGGCTCAGGCACATGCTCTGGCCAAGCCATTGTCTCCACGTCGGAGGGGTCCAGACCTTCCCATGACCAGGGTAGTTGCATCCTCTTTGCTGTCCAGAAGCAGGAGGTCAATGGGGCCAGGGAAAAAGAATTGTGGCTCCCCTAAGAATGCTATTACCCACATCCCCACAGTCCTGCTAGGAGTCGTGCGGCTTTTGCCACGCGTCTAGATTAGGGTGACCAGAAGTCCCGATTTGGGCAGGACAGTCCCACTTTCCAACAATTTGTCCCGTGTCCCCTGATGTTTTAAAAAAGTCTCTATTTTTGGAAAGAATGCACTAACCGGCTGGAGAACAAGAAAGGAATATACGGTTTTCGGCTGCCATATGGCTATTTCGCCAGAATATGAGTTTTATATTATTTTTGTTAATTTTATAATGTTAAACTGTAATAAATAATTGCTGAGAAGTGATTATCAAGAACTGCTTATCAAAGTTTGCATTGTTGTCAGTTCCTGCCTGCCGGGTCCCCTGCCCAGTGCCCCCGCTCCGCCCCCCGCTCCGTCCCCACCCCCCACCCCCGGCCATGTTGTCCCGCCTTACAGATGTTAAAATCTGGTTACCCTCGTCTAGATTCTATGACCCAGCTTCTCCTT
Organism: Otolemur garnettii; assembly: GCF_000181295.1. Lineage (NCBI taxonomy): Eukaryota > Metazoa > Chordata > Mammalia > Primates > Galagidae > Otolemur > Otolemur garnettii. Next base: position 9,909,365 of record NW_003852451.1, read on the forward strand.
GGAACAGGGGTGCAAAGAAGACTCTAGAAACAAATGCAGGGCTGGAGACCTGACTAGGCCTTTCAGCCTTCCCCGTACCCCTTTTCTCTGTTGTTTGGCTAGTATTGCTCCCTACATCCTATGTCCACAGTATGTCCATGCACATCATCTCAGGAAAGGGCCTATTGGTGGCAGGGAAGAGGGCAGTCAATAATGTGAGCAATGAGGTCATCCAGCATTGCCAAGAGTCCCTCGCCTGATGATGGAGGAGAAGTAAGCATTCAGCTGGGTCCTCTCAGCCTAGGCTTGAAACTGGATTTTTTTTTTTAACGTCTCTGTTTGGAATTCATTAGATGGAATGGTGCCTTAGGGGAGGGAGAGTGCATGGGTTGGATAAAGGTAGATGTAAAAAATACACACACACAAAAGAAACAAAATAAAAAACAAGAACTTAATTATATGATGCCCTCTATCCTTTTCTTTAAGTTACTAATACGTTGACGCTACTTAACATGCATTTATGGTATCTCTTGATAAATATAAACTCTCAATTTAAGTGTAACCAAGTTTACCTAAGTGTTGAGCTTCTGATATCTTATTTAAGAAATTTTTCAAAAAAAATAAATAAATAAATAAAAAAAAAATTTTTAAAAAATAAATTTTTCCACTAGCCTAAAGCAAATGTCAATGAACTATACCCCTATTAAAATAAGGAATTTTGTAAGTTTATGGCTAATATTAGTTTTATATTTTAAAAGTATTATAAAATAAACAAAGACAAATAAACATCAACAGCATATGAAGTATGAACCTGAAAATAGTTACTCTCTGACTCTTTAGAAAACATTTTCTGGCCCCTGCCCTAGAACTTTCTGTGATTATGAACTCTTCTTTGTTTGTGCTATTCATTAGCCACAAGTGGCTATTTAATACTTGAATTGTACTTAATGGATTGAGGAAATACATTTTTAGCTTTATTTAATTTAAATTTAAATTGCTACATGTAGTTAGTGTCTATTTTATTAAACAATTCAGTGCTATTTTTTCCTAAACATTTTAACCTTTTCTCTTTCAAAATTAAGCATTTAATACAATTATAATAGATTTTTGTACATGATATTAGAGATCAAATGACACTTTATAATAGAGATAAGAAATGTTTCCCAATAATTTTTCTATTTTGCTACAAATACAATAATATGTGCACAGTGCACTAGAGTAGATATTTTTGATAGCTTGAGGCCAGAGGCCTGGGGTAGCTTCAGAAAGTCATATCACTTGTGATATTTTTAAAAATGTATCACTTTTTTTTGTGTTTGTTTGTTTTTGCAGTTTAGGCCCGGGCCGGGTTCAAACCTGCCACCCCTGATATATGGGGCTGGTGCCCTACTCCTTAAGCCACAGGTGCTGCCTGAAAATGTCTCACTTTTATAATACATATTGTAGGCTTACTTAGAACCCCTTTACAAATACATTCACCACAGATTCTCTTCAACTTATGATGAGATTTTGCCCTGATAAAACTATCATAAATTGAAAATTTATTTAATACTTTTAATGTTAGCAGCACAGCAGATGGTCACCTATTTACAGTGGTTTGAATTACAATTTTTCATCTTTATGACATTGGGAAAGCCATACGCATTCAGTAGAAACCATACCCCATAGCAAGTACAATGTGAGAAGATCCTCTACTTACAATGAGGTTAGGTCTAGATAAACCCATCACAGTGGAAAAACCGTAAGTAGAACCATCCTAAATCAGGGACTGGCTATAACTTAATCTTTATACTACTGGCTTTTATTATCAATAATTTCCACATAGAGAATATGAAACATAAAGAACTTGTCCAAGGACATAATATTCAGTGAATGTTAGAACTAATTTGGACTTAGGCAGTTTGGCACCGAACTTTATTCTCTTAAACCATTACCTTATGCTCATTCAGCAAATAATGGCTTTGCTTCTTCCCTTCCAAATTATACAGTACACATTTATTTCTTTAAAGGTATTTTTATCATCTTTTTGTACTGGTTAAGGCTTCCAATATATTCACTGTTAAGCTGGTAGTAGTACTCTGTCTTGTCTTACTTAAAACAATTTAGGAGCAAAAGGGCTTTATGTTAGGTGGACAAATTGTGTCACGTTGAAGTCAGGAGTTTCTGTGTATTTAGAGTAAGAATAGTGTCTGTTGTACTTGACAAATCAATTTTGTACCTCATTCCCTTTTCATGTTCCCCCTTCTTGTAATACTTTACAATGTCCATTACTACTCTTTATGACCGTATATACCTAGGTTTAGCATCCACTTATTATTTTTTTTTTTTGAGACAGAGCCCCAAGCTGTCCCCCTGGGTAGAGTGCTGTGGCATCACAACTCACAGCAACCTCAAACTTCTGGGCTCAAGTGAGTCTCCTGCCTCCACCTCCCAAGTAGCTCTGACCACAGGTGCCCACAACAATGCCTGGCTATTTTTTTTGGTTGCAGCCATCATTGTTGTTTGGTGGGCCCGGGCTGGATTCGAACCTGCCACCTTAGGTGTATGTGGCTGGCACCTTAGCCACTT